>NW_007726772.1:181941-238422 GCF_000696425.1 Galeopterus variegatus
AAAAAAAAAAAAAAAAAAAAAAAAAAAAAAAAAAAAAAAAAAAAAAAAAAAACAGCTCACGTCTGGTGTCACTCTCTGCCATTCTGACGATGTCATCGTTCCGTCCTTGTGAACCCTGCTTGTTGCCTGGAACTAGATGGTGGAACAGATGGTGGCACTGAAGAGTGTTCTGGGGGCCCCCGGCAGGCAGGCGCCACAGGCTTCCTTGCCATGGGGAAGGGAGGCGCAGTGAGAGAGTGGACTTCATCCCCGTGAGCGGAATTCAGGGGAAGGCAAGTCATGTTAATAATTGGAGTGCGGTGTCATAGCAGTCAGTTCTACTGTAAGATGAATACGGATGTCGCATGCGATGGGTAGATGGGCAGCAGCAAGAACTATTGCTAAGAATGTCTGTGCCACACCCAGTCCAAGCATTTACATTGAATCCCCTTAACTCCAGGGAATAGGCACTATCAGTATCCCATTTTACAGATGAGGAAATTAAGGCTCGGAGAGAGTAACTTGGCCAAGGCCACCCAGCTCGTCACCAGTGGGGGTGGGATGCATCTTTGTGGGGCAGTGTGGAAGTGGGGAGAAGACTGGAGTCAGCAGGGCCCTAGGTCTCTGGCCCTAGTGTCTCCAACTGGAGAAGAGACAAGCACTCCAGCGTTTGGGACAGGGTCAGGAGCACACAGGTGAGCCCTGCTGGCCCCCAGGCCCTTGGGAGCAAGTCTAAACACCTTCCTGGGACTTACAAGCCTCTTCCTGACCTGGTCCCTGCCTGCGCTTCCAGTCTTCACCTCTCCATTCCCTTCCTGAGCTCGATGCTTCTGTCATGTGGAATTCACCTCCATTCCTTGCACGGGCTGTTCTTTCTCTTGTCTCCAGACCTAAAGTGTACTGCCCTCCCCCACACGAAAGCTTGTCGCAGTCTTCATCCTGGGGAGCCTCTGCTCCCTGCCCAGTGGGTCCCCCTGCAGGAGCTCCTAGGCCGCCCTGTGCTGCTGGGACTGCCCACACTCTCGCCGGGACTCACCCTGGGCCAGAGCTCCAAGGGGCCAGTCCATTGGTGGAGACATCAGGGCTGAGTACAGGTGGACAAAGCCGTGTCAGTCAACATGGGTCAGCTAAATGGACGAGGGGGACTGTGACCTGGACCGTCAGGCCCCCTGTAAACCCAGGACAGTCATCTTGGCAGCATTTTTCACTGACTACATACTTTTGAGTAACCAGTGTGCCCAGGACTGAGCTGGGCGCGTTGGGGGTGGGGGAGGGAGGGAGCAGGCCGGACCAGCCCGAGGTGAGTGGGGTACCTGGGGCCTCACTCTCAGGGGGGCGCATGTGGGTGGTTTGTGAGGAATAGATGGGAGAACGTGTGAAGGGCCTTGGTCATGGGCCTTGGATGGGTGGGGGACCATGGGGCAGGGTGGGGAATCTCAGGGTGGGGGAGGGAGGGGACCTCCCAGTCTACATGCAACGCCAGTGAGTCCCTCTTTTTTTTTAATTTAAATTTTAATGTATGTTTTTTTCATTGGGCATGTTTGTGGGGTGCAGTTTGTTCTTTCAGTACACGCATGTATTATACATGATCTAATCAGAATAGTTAGCGTATCTGTCTCCTAAACATTTATCATTTCTTTGTGGTTATGACATTCAAGATCCTCGTTTCTGGCTATCTTGAGATATACAATACAGTATTATTAGTATTATTAGCTATTGTCACCCTCGGGCACCAGAACTGATGCTTCCTACCTAACCGTGACTTTGTAGCTTTGTACTGTCTGCCAACATTTCCCTGGCTCCCGCCCCCATCCCTTTCCCTGCCTCTGGTAACCACTGTTCTACTCTCTATTTCTCTTTTAAGTTTATTTTTCTTAATTGACCATGATACTTGTATATGTTGATGGAGTGCAATATGATATTTGGGTGCATTCATACTGTGTGCAGTGATCGTATCAGGGTGCTTAGTACAACCATCAGCTCAAACATTTGTCATTTCTTCGTGTGGGACATTCAACATCATCTTGACTCGCTATCCAAAGGTACGCCATACTTTGTTAGCTCTGGTCTCCCTACACCACTATGGAACTTGGATCCCATTCTATTTGTCTCTCTACTGCTCTGGATCCACCGACCACCCTCCCCCCATCCCCCTTCCTGCGGCGATTTCCTCCCATACCCGCTGCTATGGGAGCGGGTATGTTGGCACCTCCTTGAGCCTGAGGTGTCAGTGAATGATGTGTGAGGCTGGGGACACACGCCCATGCTCGGTCACAGCCAGCCCATCTCGCTGCCTCGTGTCACTACTTCCAGGTGCCTTGTGAGTCAATGCTGTTACATCCAGCGATCACTTTAGCACATGGGGAACCAAAGGGCCCAGAGCTGGTAAGAGGCATGGCCATCCCATTTCATATTTGCCTCTGTCTACTTTGCTGTCCCTGTCATTATTATCTAGTCCCCGAGCTCCATGAAACAATGAACGTAATGGTCACTGGAGATTCAAAATCTGCCAACTTGCGAGTGTCCACAAGACTCTCTCGAGTCCCAACAGCAGCTTGCTTCCTTCTCTCTTTCTCAGGTCTTCACCAGCGTTACCTGGTCCTGTAGGGTGACCTTCCATCAGCGGTGTCCCTGAAAACCTTCCCTGACTCACCATGGTGTGTCTGGGCATGTGTGGAAGGTTCTCCCTGAGCCCCTTGCTCTCCCAGCCGTGCAGAGAGGTCCCGGGTGGGTAGGCTCCTCTCTTGCTTGGAGGCCCTGGGGGGTGCCTGAGGGTGTGATGTCACTTAGTCAGGGCTCACAGAACGGGATCTGACTGCTGGGTTTGGAATCAAATCCCGTCCGCATTCTGAAAACACACACCAGAAGGGCCCAGCCTTCTCAGGTGCTGGGCCTGGTTCTGGGAGAGCCGAGCTGGGCCACCCACGCCCCATCCATCTGAGGCTCAGCTGGGCTGACTCACCACTGGCCGTGCAGGCCCCACCCAGGAGGCCGCAGCTCTCTGCTGCTTCCATAAGAATGTGGGTAGGAGCACATCGGAGAGGCTTTCCTGCCGTAAGGCAGTTTTTATTTAAAAATGGTTGCCTCATTGTAGGACCCCTGCCAAGAATCAGCAGAGATCAAATTAAATGAACACTAACAAATGCATTTTTAGTTAAAAAAAACTGTGGCTTTATGGACACGGCTTTCTGTTACTGGTCAGGTAAGCCTTTGTACTATACCAACTGATCCTCTTTCACCCCGCCTCCCCCGTGTCCCCCACCACTGTCATCACCAGCAACCACTACGAAGTGCTGTATGTTCATTACTTCACAGCCACCAGATGGGGCCGATATTGTTAGAATCCCCATTTTACAGATGAGGACATTGAGGCACAGAGCAGTTAAGTCACCAGCCTGAAGTCATGCAGCAAGGAGGAGGGGTTGCTGACACAGCGGAACCCAGGCCCCAGAGTCCTCTCTCCTAGTCCTGAGGCCATTGTCCCTTTGTCTGGTGCCCAGTGACGTTTGTAACCCAAGGCCCACTTTCCACTGCGGTATGGTTTTTTTATCGACCCATCTCTGAAGCAGTAAAGTTGGCCCCACACGGGCTCAGTCAGTGGGTGGTTTGTGAGAATGATTTTGTAAGACTGAAAAGTCCACATTGTATTTGATGGGCTTCACCTCTCGGGAAAGGTCATAAATGCTGTGGGCAGAGAGAGCCTGAGGGGACACGTCTCTCCCGTCACAGATTGTCCAGCCTCCATTACCTCGCCGGTGTCCTGTCTTTGTGCCTTTTCCATGCATTCTCATCTGAAGAGTCATGAGATCTGGAACGCAGCATCTGGATGGTACCCAGGGTGAGACACAGGCTGTATTGTTGAAGGCCTTGCACCGGTTCTGAGTGCAGAGAAGGTGCATCGTGAACCTCAGGGAAGAGAAGGCCAAGAGACCAGTTGTGCAGGACTCGAACTTCAGGAATTCTGACAATCACGACTTCTCAACATTTAAGCTACTTTCTGGCTTATTATTCTTGTCCTTTCTCTCATAAATTAATTGCACTGGCTTTGGTTTAAGGACTGAATTTGATGGAGGCAGAGTCAATGTGGAAGAGTATGAGCTGCTCTCGCATTAATGAAAGTAGCTCAAAGTGAATGCAGGTTTCAAGAGAACGTTCTCTTAAGATACAGGAACTAAGTTAGAGGCTTGTCGGGTCAGTTTCTACTCCTAGCCTTGGTCATGTACCCATTCCTGTGAACTTTGATCAAGCACTGGCTTTGTGCCCGGCACTGTGCTAAGTCTATATCGTCACCAACCCACTGAATTCTGACACCACCTCAGTCAACATTGCTACCCTCTTTTTAGGGGAGGAAATGGAAACTTGGAGAGGTGGCTTTCTTTGTTCAGCGACATATGGTGACTAGAGTCAGAGCAGGCTGTCTGCCTCGAGGACCACAGTGTCCACCATGCATCCTGTTGGGTTGCCTAAGCAGCGTCGTGTCCTGGCTGGCTTAGTGGTCTGGGGCTGCAGAGCCTGGTTCCTATCCTGGATTTGGGTGGGGGAAGGGGCAAACGTTTGTAAGACATAGTTTTCTCATCAGTAAAAATTTCTTAAGTGTGTTAGGTTGAAAATCCACAAAGAATAAAAATGCTTAAAAGCATCTGGACAGAAGAATTATGTTCACCCAAAAACCTGCACACGGATGTTTACAGCAGCTTTATTTGGAATTGCCAAAAATTGGAAGCAACGAAGATGTCCTTCGGGAGGTCATGAATAAACAGTACATCTATGCAATGAAATAGTATCCACAGTGAAAGGAAACGAGTTATCCAGCCACAAAAAGACCTGGAGGAAACTTAAATGCATACTGCTGAGTGAAAGAAGCTAATCTGAAAAGACTACACACCGTACGATTCCAACTATACGACTTTCTAGAAAAGGCAAAACTACAGAGACTGTGAAAAGATCAGTGGTTGTCAGGGGTAGGGGGGAGGGAGGGACGAACAGCGGAGCACAGAGGATTTGTGGGGCACTGCACCTGTGTCGTATGATACTGTAATGATAGGCATATACATTTGTCAAAATGCAGAATGCAAACCAAAAGTGAACCCCAATGTAAACTGTGGACTTTGGGTGATGATGATGAGTCAGTGTCGATTCATCCAATGTAACTAAAGTACCACTGTGGTGGGGGATGTTGATAGTGTGGAAGGCTGTGGGGGAGGGTCAGGGGGACTCCGGGCAGTCTGTGCACTTTCTGTTCTATTTAGCTGTGAACCTAAAATTGCTGTAAAAAAAGAAAGTCTATTAGTTAAAAAATTAAAAAAAAAAAAAACGAAACTGAACAATATGAGGCTCACAATCAAGTCCCAGAGCCAGAGGAAGTGCCTGCCTAACCCCAAGAAAAAGACCCCGTAATGGCCCCCCAGTAGCAGCCCGCACTGGCCTAGGCTGCGGGTCTAAGAGCTGTCCTGGGCAAAGGTGAGCAGAGAATGCTCTTCAGAGAAGCACTTCCCAAATAAAGAGACTCTCCAGCAGGTTCAAGGCTGCAGAGTTAAGCCTGAAATAAAAAATGAAAAATCCCATTGCAATTGCTGGAAGTGTGGCAGACGGCTCCTTCGTGGGCCCCACGTGGCTCCAAGCTGCCCACCTCCCAACCCGCCCTTCTAGTGTGTCTCCACCCATCCTTCTCCTGTGACAGAAATGTATTCCCATGAAAGAAAATCTGTTCTTGACTAATGAGGCCAGGGGGATGTGATGAGATGGACACACGTGCTGTGCCTTGGCTGGTGTGGCCCTGTGAGGAGCTCCAGGTAGGCACCTTTGCTATGTATTCCTATACCCTGGGTGCACAGACCCCCTCCTGTGGCAGGGTAGGGGCGGTGAGCTGTCCTTGTGACAAAGACCAGAGCTGCCTGTCCTCCATGCAGCCTCCGTCTCCTCCCTCCTGGACTCTTGCGTGGCGTCACTTGCCCCTTTGCACCGTCTGACTGACGCACTCTCCTCCCTTCCTTCATTCATCCCGCCAAGCCCTCTTACTGGTGCTGGGGCTGCTGAATCGGGTACAATCTGGTCCCTCCTCCCCCTGATTCATTTTACAACCCCACTACCTCCTCTTCGTCTATGGGTGGTGAGACGGTTAATTTTATGTGTCCCCTTGACTGGGCTAAGATGCCCAGATAGCTGGTAAAACATTGCTTCTGGGTGTGTGTGTGAGGGTGTTTCTGGAAGAGATTAGTGTTTGAATCAGTAGACTGAGTAAAGAAGATCCACACTCATCACCATGGGTGGGCATCGTCCAGTCTGTTGAGGGCCCGAATAGAACAAAAAGGTGGATGATGGGCAAATTCTCTCTGCCTGAGCTGCGACATCACTTTCTGCCCTTAGACGTCAGCACTCTTGGTTCCTGAGCCTTCAGGTTTGAACTGGAATGATACACCTGCTTTCCTAGGTCTCCAGCCTGCAGCAGATGATGGGACTTCTCAGCCTCCATAATCCCATGAGCCAATTCCTTATAATAAATCTCTCTGTATCTGAATGTATCCTGTTGGTTCTGTTTCTCTGGAGAACCCTGACTGATACAGTGAACCCTGACCAATATACTTAAAATATTTACTATTGGGGTTGGAGGGAAGAAAAGGTCCCATTAAAAATTGTGGCTGTGATGACGGTTTCTCTGGAGAACCCTGACTGATACAGTGAACCCTGACCAATATACTTAAAATATTTACTATTAGGGTTGGAGGGAAGAAAAGGTCCCATTAAAAATTGTGGCTGTGATGACGGTTGAGGTGCATCCACTAGGGGGTGAACTGACCTCGTGAAACTCCAGGGAGATGTCAGGTGACCTGGGTGTAAAGGGAAGGACACCTAGGGAAGCAGTTGAGAGAGGACGTACGAGCCTGCTAGCAGGAGTGTGCATCACCCTGCAGCCTGGACTGTGGACAGCACAGGGGGTCCTGAGCCCACCTAGTACCACTCTCTGTTCCCTTCCATGCTCCAGCCACACCTGCCCCTTCTGTCCTACCACCCCCATTGACTTGTTTGCTTGTTTATTGCTTGTTTCTTTTGCTAAAATATAAACCCCGTGACAGCAGGGATGGTGTGCACAGACGCACAGTGCGGAGCACGTAGTAGGGATGAGCCGTTGAGGAGTGTGTGAAGGGCGAGGGGTGAGTGGCTGTGGAGAAGCGTCTTCAGAGAGCGGGCATTTGCAGCTTCCTGCTTGTTCTGCGGGGGGCACCTGCAGCCCCAGCTTCATGCAATTTGAAATGAACTATTTTAGGACCTGGGGGCAGGGGAGCATCACTGAGGACTAGGAGCACCTCTTCGATCTTTATTTGAGGGCTTTTGTCCTCTCCCACTGTATTTATCTTCCCTAGTCATGGTTCTTTTTTTTTTTTTTTGGCTGAGAATTTCTTCGGTTTTTGAAAATTAGCAGGGCTTAATCTCCCCCTGTGGCATGGGGTGACGATCTGGTTTAAGCCGCTGTTTATTTGTTCATAGCGACACACCTGGGCTGAGGATCCTCTTCACGGAGATTGCTGACCCACCCAGACGCACTCTAGGGCACAGCCTGGGAACCTGCCTGCGAGCAGCCATTTCTTTTGCTAAAATATAAACCCCGTGACAGCAGGGATGGTGTGCACAGACGCACAGTGCGGAGCACGTAGTAGGGATGAGCCGTTGAGGAGTGTGTGAAGGGCGAGGGGTGAGTGGCTGTGGAGAAGCGTCTTCAGAGAGCGGGCATTTGCAGCTTCCTGCTTGTTCTGCGGGGGGCACCTGCAGCCCCAGCTTCATGCAATTTGAAATGAACTATTTTAGGACCTAGGGGGCAAGGGAGCATCACTGAGGACTAGGAGCACCTCTTCGATCTTTATTTGAGGGCTTTTGTCCTCTCCCACTGTATTTATCTTCCCTAGTCATGGTTTTTTTTTTTTTTTTTTGGCTGAGAATTTCTTCGGTTTTTGAAAATTAGCAGGGCTTAATCTCCCCCTGTGGCATGGGGTGACGATCTGGTTTAAGCCGCTGTTTATTTGTTCATAGCGACACACCTGGTCTGAGGATCCTCTCCACGGAGATTGCTGACCCACCCAGACGCACCCTAGGGCACAGCCTGGGAACCTGCCTGCGATCAGCCACCCCCCCTTGACTCTGAGGTGCTCAGGCATGAGAACCCCTGCCTGGGGAGGTCACATCTCTTTCCTCTCATGTGGGTCCTCTTCCTCCCGGGGAGAAAGGCTGAGAACTAGAGGTGGTAAGTCAGTCTTCCAGGGGAGCAAGAACATTTTCTCACAGCCACCTCTGCCATCCTCTGTTCCCAGTCCCACTCAGCCCCCACGACCCTCTCATCACCAGCTGCTTTCTTGGGCTCTGATGTGAGTCACTTACTTCTTACAGGGACACTGAGCAAGCAGTTCACCTTCTCTGGACACCTAAACCCTTCCTGTTATTAAAGGTTGAAACTACAGTGAACAAGCGGGACAGCTGGGAGGCTGGTGAGGAGAAAGGGTCAGCATGCTGGGTGGTTCAAGTCCAGCGGGAGGCAGAATCCACAGCTGCCTGGGGCACAGCGGGAAGAGTGTGGTTTACAAGCAGCCCAGGCCATGTTGGAAAAGTTACTTAATGCCTTGGGGGTCTCAGTTTGTTTCTGTCTTTCAATATAGCAAACACCAGTGACCCACCTAACCAGGTTTAACAATTCACACTTTGTTATTTTTGCTTTTTTCATACCTTTTCTTTTTCTTTTTCTTTTTCCATAATTGACCCATGAGAGTTGTATGTATTTATGGAGTATGATAAATAAAAAAGAAACGTCATTTTGGTCACCTCCGCCCAGTCCCATTCTTCCTGCCTCCTCACCCAGGGCAACTATTGTTATTAATTTTATGTGCCATTTTGCTGTATATGTATATATTTATATTTTACGTATCCATGGTCAATATGTATTGTTTTATGTGGGCTTTAAGAATGTCACCAGGGACACTGTAGTGTGCATTATTCTACAATTTTGGTTTTTCACTTAGCTTTGGTTTTTGAGATCTGCCCTGTTGAGACATGTATCTATGTATGTGTGCGTGTGTGTATGCACACACACATATTCATATTTTACTTCACTTTACCTCTGCACAGTATTCCAACTACTAATACGCCACAGTTTGTGTTTCTGTTTCCTGAACGATGGATCTCCATGGCGGGGTTCAGTGTGTGGGTCTGTAGGATGGAAATCCTTATGCCTTTCTCACGTGGTGTTGCGGAGCCTGTGTGAGGGGCAGAGGTGAAGGCCCTCCCGTGGTGACTGGTCTCAGAACCTTCTCGGGGCCTACACGGGGTGTGCTTTTCCAGCCCCTGGGATGAGGGCTGTTGTGAGACAGTGTCTTCCCCATTGGCTAGTTTCAGGCTGGCTCCCAGAGAAGGGACAGCACTGGGAGCTCCATTCTAAGATTGGAGGGAATTTGGGGGCTCATCTAGCCCAGTTTCCTCCACAAATTATCACCGTGGGCTGTCCACCATGAGTGACACCTCCAGGAACGAGCACCCACCATCTCCCAGTGTACAGCATGGGCTCTCTACCTCTGAGTGTGCACCTCCGAGAATGGGGACCCTCCATATTCCAGTGTACATCGTAGGCTGTCGTGAGTGACACCTCCAGGAACGAGCACCCACCATCTCCCAGTGTACACCATGGGCTCTCTATCTCTGAGTGTGCACCTCCGAGAATGGGGACCCTCCATATTCCAGTGTACATCGTAGGCTGTCTACCCCTCAGCGTGTACCTCTAGGATTGGCTCTGCTCTCTCTTGATAAACCACCCTGGTCTGTGCACTCTGAGTGATACCTCTAGGAACAAGGACCCACCATCTCCCAATGTTCTACCCTGGTGTGTGCACTTCTAGGAAGGGGGACTCCTTGTCCCCAAAGTCAACTCAATCATATACTGGATCAAAAATCCGTTTTCTCATAAGTTGTATTCTTTTAGCTTAGTTCTGCCTGCTGTGCCCACGTAGGACCCATCTCATCCCTGGCTGGCGTCACAGCATGTTGCAAATTTACACACCACAGTCATGCCCGTCCCTACTCCTGTCTGTCATTTGCTAGGCCAAAACACCTACCATTTATTAAAGAATTGCAGCCTTCCTAGAACATGGGCTCCTATCCCCTCACCATTCTGTTCATCCTATGAAAGTGTTCCTGGTTCCAACATTGGATGATAAATTCTGCTTTGGTTGAGCTCAGGCTGAAATGGTCGGGACTGCAGTATCATGCCAGAAATGCGTCTGAGGTACCCTCTGTGGAAGCTTTTTTCCCTGAGGACAAACAGCTCTGCTCTGAGCACCAATTAGTTTTTATTCCCAGCTCTCTTTCTCATGCTGACAGCTGTTCTTGGCACTGTCCCTTCACCCAATTCATATAGAGACTGGGGTAGGCACCCAGACAGCCCTTTCCTACAGCATGGCCCTGCCTCCTGGCACAGTTACTGGGACCAGGACAATGGCAGCTCTGAGAAGTGGCAGCTCAAAACCTTCACACTCCTCCTCAGTCCCCCAATCTCCCTCCTAAGCCCCCATTCTTTGACTTAGAGGACTGACGCTCTCTCAGTCTTACGTAAATTGCCATGTGAATGCAGTATCAAGCACTGTCTTCCTCTTGGTTGGCCTTTGAGGTTGGAAGAAAGAGATTCTAGGCTTGAGGTTGCTGGTCTCTCAAAAGGAGCAGATACAAATTTGAGAGCTGCTGGCAGCCTGGGGTTTTCTTGAGAAGCAGGGGAAACCTAGCGAGAGAGACGGGGGAAAGAGGGATGTGAGCAAGGGCAGTGCTCCAGAGCACTGGGGGAGCAGAGATAAGGGAGGGGAGAGTCCGGAGGAGCCCAAGCCCCTAGTTCCCATCCACTCCTGAGGACTGGCTGCATCCTAGCCCTTGAGGACCATGAGACACCCAGGATGCACATAATAAATATCCTTTTTTGCTTGAGTGGCTCCAGACAAGAGTCTTGACTCATGCCAACGTGGAACTGTGCCAACCCTATCACTAACGCTGGCTGTCTGACCCACACAGAGCCACATCTCCCGCCTCGCACCTTCTCCACCCCTATAGCCTCTATTCTGGTGTCCTCAAATGTCCATTTTTTATGATGTGTTTTTATCCTAAGCCACCTCTTTTGACCTGGAAGGCAGCAGGAAACAGCATTGGAATCAATAAAATGAAGGAGCCAAAGGGGAAACTGAACCAGATGTTCAAGTAGGGCCAAGTCATCACCCTGTTCAAAAGGTCAGTCTGGACTTTGTTAGGGACCCCATTCCACCACTTCATCTGGTCCAGAGAGAAGGAAATCAGCTCCCAGAAGGGAAACACCTGTGCCTGTAACTGATCTCGCAGTTAGTTACGCAACCAGGAGAACTGTCCAGCCCAAGGCATCCGGAAACACACTGATGTCTGGGACTGCTTCCATCAATTACTTCCAATTGCTGGAAAAACTGTGTCACCTGAGAAGAAAGTCTACTCCCCTCCCAGCCTCCCAGTGTGGCCAAGACCAAGGAACTGGTAGATTTCGGGCCTGGTGAGGGGTCTCTTCCTGGTTCATCTACGGCCGTCTTCTCGGTGTGTCTGCACACGGGTAGGGTCCCTTTTATAATCCCACTCATGAGGGCTCTGCCCTTATGACCTAATCACCTCCCAAAAGGCCCACCTCCAAATACCATCACACTGGCGATCAGGTTTCAACCCATGAACTCCTGGGCTCGGTCTACAGCAGCGCCAAGCCCCACACCCTCATTAGCTTGGCACATTTAGGAGGCCACCAAACAGCCTGGCCCAGTCAACCATCCACCACCGGGATCACAGCCAACCTGTCAGACTTATTTTTCTTACAAACCCAACCCAATGATTTGGAAAAACACAAAAAAACAAAAAAAAGAAACAGCCCTTGTCTGAGGAAAGCCAGGAGGAGGAACTTCCCCTGCGGTGGGTCAGGACAATGGCCGGCACTGCCCAAGATGGCAGCTGCCCAGCTGTGGCTCGGGGCTGCGTTGCTGTGGAAACGGTTTCCTGCTGGAGCCCTGGGCATTTCCTTTGGCTTGACTACACCCCCCAACTTCTTTTTATTCTGAACGGAAATAGCCAAGTAATTTGGCAGACCTTGACCCTTGGATGTGGAACTTGTAATTTCTGGGATTGAGAATGGCATGGAATTTGTTTTCATGGTCATTCTTAGGACGCTACATTTTTCACTGACAATTTGCCTTTTTTCTGTGTCCTTTCAGCTTTGAGGGGAATAGTCTGAAGTGAGCAGTTAAGCTGGACGTCATTTCTGATGTGTCTGAAGTCCTCTGTCATTCTATGCCCTACGTATTAGTCTCGTGGCATGCTCACCATATGCTGGGTACTTTATATACATTTTTTTATTTAATCCTCATAAAAACCCAATGAAATAGATATTATATTATTCTATGTATAAGGAAACTAAGGCTTCAGGTTTGCCTTATTTTCAAACTTGTGCTCTTACCCGCCACGCTTGACCTGTCCTCCATGAGTCAGCTCGGAAGCTTTTTCTTCCAGAAAGCCAAGACCTGCCACTCCCACCTAAGGGGCTTGAAAGAAAGTGAGCCAAGATGCCGGGGACCATTCAAGGTTTATTAAAGAAGGAAACCTGCCGGGCTGTACTCAAAATGGAGGACTGCCCGGGGCTGCCCTGAAAATGGGGGACAGCCCTGGTGTGGGGGTGTTAGAGCGCCATTCAAGGTTTATTAAAGAAGGAAACCTGCCGGGCTGTACCTGGAGGACTGCCCGGGGCTGCCCTGAAAATGGGGGACAGCCCTGGTGTGGGGGTGTTAGAGCTTATATACTGCGCCGAGGGCTGGCTGATACCATCAAGGAGGGGAACTGTGCTAATGTGGATTGGGGTGGAGAACTGTGTCCTTGCAGAAGCAAAGGGGTTTCTGTTTAAGTCAGGAGGCTTCTCCTAAGGGGAAGCGGGGAGGGGCTGGGTGCTGGAGTGGAAGACGAGGCCGGCAGCTATTTTGTGCTGGTGCTTATTGTGTGCACAATGGTGCCGGTCACGTCCAAAATCCACTGTGCTAATGTGGATTGGGGTGGAGAACTGTGTCCTTGCAGAAGCAAAAGGGGTTTCTGTTTAAGTCAGGAGGCTTCTCCTAAGGGGAAGCGGGGAGGGGCTGGGTGCTGGAGTGGAAGACGAGGCCGGCAGCTATTTTGTGCTGGTGCTTATTGTGTGCACAATGGTGCCGGTCACGTCCAAAATCCATCAGGGCTCCCCTCCCCAACCACATTTTTTGGATTCCTGGATCCGTGTTTGCCTGTGAGGTGAGCTGAATAATGTCCCCTCCACATGGCCTCATCCTCACTCCTGGAACCTGTGAATATGTTATCTTATGTGGCAAACGGGACTTTGCAAATGTGGCTAAATTAAGGGTCTTGAGATTGGGGATTATTCTGGATTATCTGGTGGGTATAATCACAAGGGTCCTCATAAGAAGAAAGTGGGAGGGTCAGAAGGAAAGAGAGGAGATGTGAGGGCAGAAGCAGAGGTCAGAGGCATGGGCTTTGGAGATGGAGCAAGGGGCCATGAGCTAAGGAATGTGGTGACCTCTGGAAGCTGGAAAAGGCAAGGAAATGAATTCTCCCCTAGAGCCTTGGAATGCAGATGTGCAGCACTTTGACTTTCGCTCATAAAGCCCATTTTGTACTTCTGACCTCCAGGACTGTCAAATAAATAAATTTGTGTTGTTTTAAGCTACTCAGTTTGTGAAAATTTGTTATAGGAGCCACAGGAAACTCATACAGTCTGTGCTGTGATTTCCTTCTCTGCACCTGCGTTCATCTCCCCAGCCAGGAGGTGAGCTCTGGCAGTCTGGAAGTGCCTTATTCAGATCAATAGATAGATTTCAAGCACTTCCTATATTACTGAGCACACTGTCTCTGTGGGAAACCATGCAGACGTGAGTAAAACATACCTCTGTCCTCAAGAAAACCAGTTGTAAGTCTTTGTATTTCTAGAGGCCCTGACTCAAGCAAAACCTTGCACAAAAGGGATGAGTAGTAGTAATTCGTTAGTGACTGAGGGTCCCCAGCATACACACAAAAAGATACGGTAGTACAAAACAAAACACAAATAGAGAAAGCTTGTTTGTTTTAATAAATGCAATTAGAAATAGGGCCCCCGTGATTTTTAGACGAACAGCAGTGATGATAAAAATTTATTTAAACTTAATTTCCCTCTAAATGATGAGCAAGAAGAAGGCAAGGCAGCCAGAGCCCAGGGGATGCCAGTGAGGGAGAGAGCTGGTGGGAGGCTGGAGGAAGGAGTAAGGTTTGGACTGTAGAGGTCAAGGGGCTGGAGGTTCTGGGATGAGGAGGGGCTTAGTGAGCTGCACTAATCGTGCCAGCCTCTATGAGTTATAACATCTTATAAGTCTTTCAGCAACCTTCGAACTGCTAAGTAAACAAACCAGCCATGTTCCCCAAGGTTGAAATGGACTTTATCATTATATCTTAGCCCTCGTCTCTGCCAAGAAGAGTGGAGAGCAAGGGCTGCAACTGTTAGAATTACTGCTCCCTAACCAGGGTTTGGATGAGCCCCAGACATTGCTGATGGGTGCCTTGCCAGGGGAGGGATTGCTCTGTTTAGAGATAAGTTAACTACTGTACATCCTTTTCATGTGAAATTCCCAGAGGTCACCTGTATCTAAATTGCTTGAGCACGTATTAGGATTCCTAACCCATCCCAGACCCCTTGATTCTGATGTCACCTAAGATTTGAGAACAGTGTGACTTTTCTCTTTATTGGACAAAAGTTTTTCAAAATATTAATAATCTTAGCAATTTTTTGAATTAAATTAACATGAAGATTGGGGGCTTAGTACATCTAGGCTGGACCAATTGATTCTTGTGATTAATTTTTCTTTTAAATTTCTATAGAGTGCAGAACAGTCGAGATAAAAGGTATCACGTAATTGCCCTCTACTAACAATTATTAGGAGTAATAATGGTAGGCGTTTTATGGCATCTCCAGCATATATTAATTTCAGTAAATCTTATTATTCCACCTGTTCAGTATATCATGTCAGATATTAGGCAATAGTCGGTGTACTACTTGATAGTGTGTGGCTCTTAGGAGCCTAATGTTTGAAAAATAAAGGATGGTGGACTTTGCATGGGAAACTTTTGGGAATCAGAGTTATCCATAACAATAAAGCAACTCTTAGAACAAGGCGTTTTCCCTACAATCCAAGAGCTTGATAGCCTAAATGTCAGCAATTTGGTTGTTTTGTAACATAATGGAGCCATAGAACTAATCTTTCTGGCAGATTATTTCTGTGCCGTACATTACTGGCATTGTCTAAGCTGTGAAGAAATACTGTAAATGATTAACTGCAGTGTAGAGGTGGGCACAGTAGATAATTTCCCTGCATTGGACGGATGACAGAAGACTGCTACAATTTCTCATACTTGTTTTTGTGCAAAGGAAGTCAGCTTGATCAGCCCATGTCAGGCAACTCCTGAGGAGGCTGGGCTTCCGAAACACTGGGTCTGTCCTTGTGTTTGAAAATATGAGATGCACGTGAAAAAGTGAATGGAAAATGGTAAGTGGTAGACTTCTTAGAAATGACATTGAGAAGGAAGGTCAGCGTGTAGACTTTAATGCTTCCTGGATCACAGATCCGTATTGTGTAGTGCTCAAATATAGAATTAAAACGTCTTTCTTGCATCACTATTTTGAATTTGTTTCTTGGAAGATCAGGTAGATAGAAGATAAACTGGAGACTGTCTTCATCTTACAGCAAAGGGTCCCAGCAGGAGGCAGTAGAAAGCGGGACAGACTCTGCAGCAATGAGAACTGGGCTCAAGCCCTAGTTCAGCCACATATTTATTAGATATGAGCCCTGGGCAATTTTCTCAACTCATTTCATCTGTTAAATGTGCCAAGAAAACTTACTTCATAGCATTGTTGTGGGGCTTTGAGACACTGCATATAACATGCCAGGCCCAATGTCGGTCCTCATTAAATGGAGGTGACAGCCATGGTCTTTATCATTGTGACCATTCTATAATCTGACCTTAGAAACATTTAAAGCAATAATCTGAACTAATGTTTAGGACTTTATCAATTACCCAAAATGTATCCTGCATCCTTCTTTCTTGCCTGGAAGGATGTGTGAAATGTTTTTTTGATCTTTGTGACCATTCTCCCACCCACAGTTACCTGGGGCCTACTGCCTTGTAGGTGGTAAGTGCTATGTAGATGCCTGAATTGAGTTGAGCTATAAACTTTGGCAAAACAATCTTGGCGAGGGGTGGGGAACTTGGCTTTTTCAACTTTGAGTAGACCACAGTTAAGTGGCTAGACTTGAAAATAGACAACAGAGACTATTATGCCCACCTACTTACTTATAATTAAGACGCTCAATGATTCTTTGAAATATACACACACCAGATATCAGAGCTCCAGGCATGAGATCTTGGGAACTGGTCTAGATTTACTTTTCTTTTCTTTTTTAATCAGATTTTGCCAGACACACTTTGGGGGCCTTCTGGTACCAGGCTTTGAACTTGATTTTGGCAGCAAAGCCAGGAGCTAGAGGCTCTTTGTGATAATAGTGCTCTCTGGCTCCCGCAAGAGATGGCAAGTGCTTCTCGCCATAGAAGAACATTAGGTAGGGTGTGGCCCTGAAATCAGACCTGGGATGGAATCCAGCAGCTCTGCTATTGGTTGTGATCATAGGCTAGTTACTTACCCTTCCCAAGCCTCACTTTCCTCATCTATAAAGTGGGTGCGATAATACTAGTACTTGTCTTCTAAGCTCTCGGGAGGATGAATGAAATCATCAGCTAAGGCACACAGCACAGTGCGTGAAGCCCAGGAAAGCTTATTGCTGTCATTGTTGTCTGGTTCCCCCCAGATGGGACTGATGCCCTACTGCGGATGACCATGACTGAAGAACAAAAATTCACTGCTCTATTTCCTGCACCTGGGCCTCTGCTCATAATGGATAGTTAGATTAGAACATTAACATCTAAAGCTCAAACTCTTCTGAGAATTGGATAAAAGCCATGCACTCTGTACCTAGGAAAATGAGCACATGTTCTCTGCATTTTAAGTGTCCATGGAGCCCTGAAGCCCATGTTTGTGGGACCAGGTTTTGCAACTCCCAACTCAGGAAATTAATAACCAAGAAATTATGTATCACTTACGATGCTTGAAGTCCCGCAGGATGCAAAATAGCACTGGCAGGTTCTACTTCTAACTAGCCCTTTACTCTCTGGAAGATGTGTGCCCAGTGGGCTGACTCCAGTCTTCTTCCAGGGCTGTAATCTAGGCCCTCAGTGGAGGCGATCAGCTTTCCGCTGTCTCCCCAGCTCTGTGGTAGAAGGTTGGATGCTTGGATTAGAATATACATACTAACGAGAATGGCCTTATGGCTCCTTAAGTCAAGTGAGAAGTACTTCTGTGGTCCAGTTCAGACAAGGTAGCCCAGTGAGAGAAAGAATTAGTCAAATCCCGAACGTCTTACACTGTTCTTTTCTGGTGGTCATTAAATAAGTCTAAATAAGTTACTTATTTAGACTAAAATAAGAGATGATAAAGGGAAGAAATATCAACTCAGTTCATCTTTATTTACATGTTTGCTTATTTAATTGTTTCTCCACTAGTCTGGAAGCTGTAGGAGGGCAGGGCCCCATGTTCTTTGCTCACTGCATGATGCCTGGCACATAATAAGTGCAATAAATATTTGTGAACTAATATCCCTGATTCTCAAGCTCCTATTCCATGGAAGAAACTCCATCTGCAGGTGTGTGAAGACTTAAGATCCTTGGAATGGTTTTGACCTCTGTAGTTGAAGAATTTATGTTGTTAAAATGTTCATATCACCCAAAGTGATCTACAGATTCAATGCAATCCCTATCAAAATTCCAAAGACATTTTTCACATAAATAGAAAAAACAATTCTAAAATTTGTATGTAACCACAAAAGACCCCAAATAGCCAAAGCAATCTTGAACAGAAAGAACAAAGCTGGAGGTGTCACACTATCTGATTTCGAAATATACTGCAAAGCTGTTGTAAACAAAACAACACGGGATTGGCATAAAAACACACATGCAGACCAATGGAACAGAACAGAGAACCCAGAAATAAATCCATGCATTTATGGTCAATTGATTTTTGATAAAGGTGCCAAGAACACAGAATGGGGAAAGGACAATCTCTCCAATAAATGATGCTGAAACAACTAGAGATCCACATGCAGAAGAATGAAAATAGACCTGTATCTCACACTATATACAAAAATGAGCTCAAAATGGATTAAAGATTTACATGTAAGACCTAAAACTGTAAAACTACTAGAAGAAAATATAGGGGAAAATCCCCATGACATTGTTCTAGGCAATGATTTTTTCGATATGAATCAAAAAGCACAGGCAACAAAAACAATAGACAAATGGGATTACATCAAACTTAAAGCTTCTGCACAGCCAAGGAAACCACAGAGTGAAGAGATAACCTACAGAATGGGAGAAAATATTTGCAAACCATATATATGACAAGGAATTAATATCCAAAATATGTAAGTAACTCAAACAACTCAATAGAAAAAACAAAAAACCCTAAATAACCTCATTTAAAAATGGGCAAAGGAATGGAATAGACATTTCTCAAAAGATGACATATAAATGGCTAATAGGTAGATGAAAAGATGCTCATATAGTGGATTGAATGTCCCCTCCCAAACTCATTGAAGTTTGAATTGTGTCCCCCAAGTTTTATGCATTAGAAACTTGGCCCTCCACTGTGACTGTTGGAAAGGGTGAGAAATCCTATTATGGTAATTGAAAGGTGGGGCCTTGAAGTGGTGATTAGATTGTAAGATCACGCTGTAGTAGTGAATGGATTAAAAATGGTGGTCATGGGCGTGGTTTGGAGGGCTTTAGAAGGAGAGTGAATGAAGAGATTTAGTCTCTTTCTGCTCCACCATCTTGCAATGTTAGACCCCTGGGTTACTGTCACCACTACCAGATGTGTTCCTTGGACTTTTGAGTTCCCTGCCTCAGAAACTGTAAGCAAAATATTTAATCTTTTTACAAATTGCCCAGTTCTGTGTATTTTGTTATAAGCAACAGAAATGGACTAATACAGCTCAACACCACTAATTATCAGGAAAATGCAAATTAAAATCACAGTGAGATATCACTTCACACCTTTTAGAATGGCTATTATCCAAAAAACAAAAGATAAGCGTTAGAGAGGATGTGGAGAAAATGGAATCCTTGCATACCGTTGGTGGAAATGTGAATTAGTATAGCCATTATGGAAAATAGTATGGAGGTTAGCTAACTAAACCGATGTAGCCACCACACATTCTACATAATTATTGAAAATCAACGTTGTACCCAACATGTACATATAATTTTTAAAAAGTTAAAAATAGAACTACATACGATACAGCAATCCCATTAGTGAGTATATATCCAAAGGAAATGAAATCAGTATGTTGAAGAGGTATCTGCAATCCCGTATTTATTACAGCATTATTCATAATAGCCAAGATATGAAATCAACCTAAATGTCCATCAATGAATGAATGGATAAGGAAAATGTGGTATATTACAATGTAAGGTTGAGTATGCTAATTACCTTGATTTGAGCATCACATATTGCACACAGGCATTGATATTCAATGCTGTACCCCAGAGATATATACAATCAATTGTTTCAATCAAAAAAAAAAAAACCAAAAATGTCTTAATAGTTTTGATTATGAATGTTGTGTAAGAATATTTAAAGGTAAATATACTGTCTAAGGAATAAGGATGCTATATGCAAATCATTGTTACTCAGCATAATGCTATGTTTCTGTTTTTTTAATTTTATTTTTTAGTTGACACATGGTAATTGTACATATTTATGGGGTACAGAGTAATGTTTTGACAAATGTGTGCACTGTGTGATGTTCAAATCAGGCTAATTAGCATATCCATCACCACAAATATTTACATTTCTTTGTGATGAGAACATTTGAACTCCTCTCTTCTAGCTATTTCAGAATATATGATAAATTAGTGTTAATTGTAGACATGTAGCACGACTGTTGAATATTAGAACTTATTTTTCCTGTCTATGTAATAATGAATGTAATTCTGCATCTGTTAACTAACCTCTTCCTACTTATTAGTTTAATCAAAGAAAAAATAAGAAAATTAGGCGGACTTTCTCTCGACTATCCAAATAATGCCCAGTAGATTCGGACGAGCAACCCTAAGTAGACACAAATGCAGGGCAAATACTTTCGACATGACCGACCATCCTGCTCTTTTTGGTTCTGGGTTGGAATTTTGGATGTTGTAAATGAAGCACCTTTTTTCAACTGAGTTAATGTGACTAAGAATAGTTTTTATTATATATAAGTGGGGTTCAGATGATGAACCCTAGATTTCTCATTTATAACTATTTTATTTTTTTCCTGAGATGTCTGTGTTTTTCTGATACTTCTAGCAAGCCTGGTATTTTCTTATACTAAAGAGAATGATATGAAAGCTTAGCTGATGCATCTATGAATGTCTTGTTACATGTGTAAAATGTTTATATACCCCATACTGAGTCAACAGTTTTTTGGGAGAAACACTGGGTTGCAGTGAAAATAAAAAGCACGGAATTTAAAAAAATATATGGTCTTTATACACAATGGAATACTGTTAATCCTTAAAAAGGATGGAAGTCCTGTCATTTATGACAGTATGGATGAACCCGAAGGACAACGTGTTAAGTGAAATAAGCCAGGCACAGAAAAACAAATACCGCAGGATCCCACTGACATGTGGAATTATAAAAACATTGAACTCTTAGAAGAAGAGAGTAGGGTGGTGGTTACCAGTGTGGGGGGGATACTGGGGAGATGTTGGCCAAAGGGTACAAAATTTCAGTTAGGAGGAATAAGTTCAAAAGACCCATTGTATAATACGGTGACCATCGTTAATAACTATGTATAGATTCTTGAAAGTTGCTAGGTGTGTGTAGATTTTAAGTGTTCTCATCACACAAAAAAATAAGTATCTGAGATGATTAATATGTTAATGAGCTCAATTTAGCCATTCTACAATGTATACATATTTCAAGAGAGCATGTCTTCTTGATAAATATATGCAATTTTTGCCAGTTACAGTAAACAAGTATTTGTTCACACACACACACAATAAAGAAACATCACTCAGGCTGCTGTGGGGACAGTAGACCATAGGGTACTGAGAGTTGTGGCTGGGAGACCAGCTGGAGGCTGCTGCAGCTGTCCAGGAGGAGGAGACACAGTGGCTGGGACTGATGCTGACAACAAAGGTGGACACAGTAGACGGGCTGGGACAGGTTTGGGCATTGGCACCAACAGGGCTGGCCATGGACTGCATGTCAGAGGTCAGCAAAAGCAGAACTCCTGAGTACTGTCTGCTACAGCACACTGCCTTACACGGCCTTGGGGGTCACCTATCCCCGTGTGCTGCTGGAGGGTCTTCACATGTGTTCAGCACTTCTCAGGACTGGGAGTTCATGCCCCACAGCAGCCCACGGAGACTCTCAATGTGACAGAAACGCCTTCCCAGAGCATGCTGTCTTCATCTTCCTGGGACCTCCAGCTCACGTTGCCCCCAGTTCTCCCTTCTGGAGGCACCACAAGGAGAATCAATTCCTTTTTTGCAGAACTTTCTCCAAAGACGTTGAGACTTCATTCTCCTGACTTTTCTTGCCCCAGAAAATGGGTGTTTCCTCTTGAGGGCCAGAGGCAGGACTTCCACATGGTGGCCTTTGCTGGTGTTTCTGCTTCTGACATCTTGTCTCGGTCTTCCTGTCTTCCTGGTATCCCCCTTCCCCACCATTCACGAAACACACATGCACACGCACACGCACACGCACTGACCTCTGTGATGGCAGAACTGATTCTCTCCTTTTGCGTTCTCCTCTGTCTGTCCCCCTGGTGCCGGCCCGGTCTCTGAAGTGTTTGGAGGGAGGAAGGGGCCAAACACAACATTCAACTGTGATGTCATTTTTATGAGCTTCTTGGTTATTTTTCAAATCGATTTAATTATGAATGTATTTTAAATATGTGCAATAGATTCAAATAACGTCCAAGTTTATATAGTAAAAGGGGAAAGTCCTTGTAAACTTACATTGCCACTTTCAGAGGTCGATATTCCTCACATCTCGCTGCTCAGTGGTCCAGACCTTTGTGGATGTCAGCATTTGCTCGTGTAACCCGTGGGTGGGAGACGATCTTGGCAGTGGTGGAACTGGCATGAAACAGTCTGAATCTCTTCGTGAGGACATGGGTCCTCATCGGTTCTCCTGCACTCTGTCTGAGTCAAGACGTCTCAGTTTGGTGCTTGCCTTTAATGCTGTCTAGCAACCAAGGACCTCCTTTTCAACAATGATGGAGCAGGATTCAGGTTCTGATCCACGTCAACCCAACTGACTGTTTGAAAAGTTGAGTATGTCTTTATGAGCACATTCCCTGCTGCCAGGAGCTTACAGTTTAGCTCAAGAGATGAGATGTAAATACAGGAGAAGAGATCTGACAGCGCCAGGTGGTGTATATGAAATGCCAGATCACTGGGCACACAATTTCTCATGCACCACCAAAGGCAGTAGCTTGAGGTGTGTCTCCAATGATGAATAAGGTTGAAGAGGGAGAGCTGGGCTGTTGTAAGCAAATAAAAATCACCGGAGAAGGACAAGTCCTGTTACTGGGACACGGACTGGCCGGGAGGAGAAAGTCTGTGGTGAGGCAGGTAGACTGGAGATGGTGGAAGACCTTGAATGTCAAACTTGGAAGTCTGTCCTGAGGGCCATGGGCATTCGGTAAGGCTTCAGTAAGACTCCTGGAAGATTCTTCTGATGGCAGCTGGAAACAGAGATCATGCAGGCTAAAGAATTGATTCAAAGCCCAAAGAAGATGGGGCAAAGAGGTGAGCTATCATGGGCCTCCAGATCCGTGGAGAATTGCCATGGAGGTGAAGCCGAGAGTCCCTGGACGGCTGGGCACGCACCGTCTCTCCTCGCTGGCTTGTGCACTCAAGGCTGCGCCGGGCAATGCTGCCTCTCTCACCACCCACCTCCTCCCAGTGTCTGCTGCGCGCACAGTTCTCCCAGCGTGCCGTGCTTGCTTTTATCTTCACAGCCCTGCACATGCTAATCCCTCTGCCCCAAATGCCACCCGCTCTGCCATCCCCACCCCTGCGTCCTTACTGCCGACTCCTTTCCTGATTTGCGAGTTGGCCCAGGCATCGCCTTTATGACTTGTTGGTCTTACTCTGGTCACTCTCTCCAGCAAGGGGCCTGTCCTAGGTGTCCTCATAGCCTCCACAATCACCTATTGCACTGTACTGTTATCATCTGCTTATATAGGTCTCTCTCTTGGCATCGAGAGCTATTTAAGGACAGGGACCTTATTTTATTCATTCTGAATCCCAATACTGGCCCAAGACCTGACATGGAGTAGGCACTCTATACGTTCTTATTGAATGGATGATTCATATTTACTATTCATTTTTCCTTCCAGGAACTAGCTTAAACTAAAGCAAAGTATCATGTGTTACGAAGTGTTGGGAAGAACGTGGTTCTCAACGGTTGGGCCATGGCACCTTGATGTGCAATGAACTCTTCTCGAGAAGGTCAGTGCATTTGGATCAATACTTAAAATACATTTCATTATAATGAAAGATGTGTTTTGCTATGGCAACGTTGATCACAGGCTCATTGAACTAAGCAGAGCATTTGATGTGAGGTAGCTTTTTCCCTGATTTTTCATCAGAGGAAGCGTTAACAAGTTTAGCACACAGGTGCATCAGAGCCATGGGTATAGAAGAGATTAGAGTCAGGGCAATAAACAATCCTGGCTAGGGATATGCCAATAAAAGGCCATCAAGGGAGTTTCATAATAACTGGCGATGCTTTTATAGACAGCACGAAAATTCTATTGCAATCTTTAGTGTTGTTCTGAGTCTTTTATTCTTCAAGTTCCTGCAAAAATTTTGGACGGGCATCGCTGCCGTAGAAAGAGTTCCTGAGTGACCAGGCCATCAGTTAGTAGGTGACAAGTCTTGGGGCAGAGACTATGGGAGATGTTAGTGGCCTTCTTGTTCACTAAACCTGATGCCATTTTTTCAAACTGACCACATGATAGAAAGTCAAGAACTGCTTTCTTCTTATTTTTATGACACTGTCATCCTCTGGCAAGTTTTATAAATGTCTTTCTGTAAGTGTCTTGTACTCCAGGTTATTTAATCATTTCCCAGTAGTGGTTGTTCTTTGGTCACTCTATTCATGGGTAAATCATTTTCAGCATGATAAGACAGGGTGCTGACAATGAAATAACAGTGTGAAAGCTTCCGCCTTTTATAATTTACCTGAAATTGCATCAGTGGCTGGATTTTAATCGTGTTTTGGGGACTAGCTCGCTTTCATGTACAGCTCCTATATTCATACCAATTTTGCGCCTCCTTGATCTATAGTGTCTGAGTTAAAATCCCCTGCAATGATAGTGGTTTAATTAATTTCTCCTTGCAATTTTGTCAGTTTTGGCTTAATATGTTTCAAGATTACTTTGGCAGATACAACCAAATTTTAGTGAAATGCTTCTTTTATTACTAGGTAGCATTCCTCTTTATCCCTGTTAATAATTCTTACTATAAATGACATAATACTTTACTATAATTAATATCATCATGCAAGCTTTTGTTTAGTATTTGAATGGTATATGAGGGGTAACTTCAAAAGGTTCATGGAAAGATGCATATTTTCTTTTAATTCTATCTTTCTACAAACTTTTAAAAGTACCCTCATATCTTTTCCCAA
Source organism: Galeopterus variegatus (assembly GCF_000696425.1). Classification (NCBI taxonomy): domain Eukaryota; kingdom Metazoa; phylum Chordata; class Mammalia; order Dermoptera; family Cynocephalidae; genus Galeopterus; species Galeopterus variegatus. The sequence continues at coordinate 206,750 of NW_007726772.1, forward strand.
CCTTCCTAATCATTTTGTTTTAGACATGACTTTTATAGACAGAATATTGGTTGCTATAAAAAAATCCTAATAGGGCCGGCCCGGTGGCGCACTGGATGGTGCGCCGCTTGGGAAGCGCGGCGGCGCTCCNACATCTCGCTGCTCAGTGGTCCAGACCTTTGTGGATGTCAGCATTTGCTCGTGTAACCCGTCGGTGGGAGACGATCTTGGCAGTGGTGGAACTGGCATGAAACAGTCTGAATCTCCTCGTGAGGACATGGGTCCTCATCAGTTCTCCTGCACTCTGTCTGAGTCAAGACGTCTCAGTTTGGTGCTTGCCTTTAATGCTGTCTGGGTGGGAGACGATCTTGGCAGTGGTGGAACTGGCATGAAACAGTCTGAATCTCTTCGTGAGGACATGGGTCCTCATCGGTTCTCCTGCACTCTGTCTGAGTCAAGACGTCTCAGTTTGGTGCTTGCCTTTAATGCTGTCTAGCAACCAAGGACCTCCTTTTCAACAATGATGGAGCAGGATTCAGGTTCTGATCCACGTCAACCCAACTGACTGTTTGAAAAGTTGAGTATGTCTTTATGAGCACATTCCCTGCTGCCAGGAGCTTACAGTTTAGCTCAAGAGATGAGATGTAAATACAGGAGAAGAGATCTGACAGCGCCAGGTGGTGTATATGAAATGCCAGATCACTGGGCACACAATTTCTCATGCACCACCAAAGGCAGTAGCTTGAGGTGTGTCTCCAATGATGAATAAGGTTGAAGAGGGAGAGCTGGGCTGTTGTAAGCAAATAAAAATCACCGGAGAAGGACAAGTCCTGTTACTGGGACACGGACTGGCCGGGAGGAGAAAGTCTGTGGTGAGGCAGGTAGACTGGAGATGGTGGAAGACCTTGAATGTCAAACTTGGAAGTCTGTCCTGAGGGCCATGGGCATTCGGTAAGGCTTCAGTAAGACTCCTGGAAGATTCTTCTGATGGCAGCTGGAAACAGAGATCATGCAGGCTAAAGAATTGATTCAAAGCCCAAAGAAGATGGGGCAAAGAGGTGAGCTATCATGGGCCTCCAGATCCGTGGAGAATTGCCATGGAGGTGAAGCCGAGAGTCCCTGGACGGCTGGGCACGCACCGTCTCTCCTCGCTGGCTTGTGCACTCAAGGCTGCGCCGGGCAATGCTGCCTCTCTCACCACCCACCTCCTCCCAGTGTCTGCTGCGCGCACAGTTCTCCCAGCGTGCCGTGCTTGCTTTTATCTTCACAGCCCTGCACATGCTAATCCCTCTGCCCCAAATGCCACCCGCTCTGCCATCCCCACCCCTGCGTCCTTACTGCCGACTCCTTTCCTGATTTGCGAGTTGGCCCAGGCATCGCCTTTATGACTTGTTGGTCTTACTCTGGTCACTCTCTCCAGCAAGGGGCCTGTCCTAGGTGTCCTCATAGCCTCCACAATCACCTATTGCACTGTACTGTTATCATCTGCTTATATAGGTCTCTCTCTTGGCATCGAGAGCTATTTAAGGACAGGGACCTTATTTTATTCATTCTGAATCCCAATACTGGCCCAAGACCTGACATGGAGTAGGCACTCTATACGTTCTTATTGAATGGATGATTCATATTTACTATTCATTTTTCCTTCCAGGAACTAGCTTAAACTAAAGCAAAGTATCATGTGTTACGAAGTGTTGGGAAGAACGTGGTTCTCAACGGTTGGGCCATGGCACCTTGATGTGCAATGAACTCTTCTCGAGAAGGTCAGTGCATTTGGATCAATACTTAAAATACATTTCATTATAATGAAAGATGTGTTTTGCTATGGCAACGTTGATCACAGGCTCATTGAACTAAGCAGAGCATTTGATGTGAGGTAGCTTTTTCCCTGATTTTTCATCAGAGGAAGCGTTAACAAGTTTAGCACACAGGTGCATCAGAGCCATGGGTATAGAAGAGATTAGAGTCAGGGCAATAAACAATCCTGGCTAGGGATATGCCAATAAAAGGCCATCAAGGGAGTTTCATAATAACTGGCGATGCTTTTATAGACAGCACGAAAATTCTATTGCAATCTTTAGTGTTGTTCTGAGTCTTTTATTCTTCAAGTTCCTGCAAAAATTTTGGACGGGCATCGCTGCCGTAGAAAGAGTTCCTGAGTGACCAGGCCATCAGTTAGTAGGTGACAAGTCTTGGGGCAGAGACTATGGGAGATGTTAGTGGCCTTCTTGTTCACTAAACCTGATGCCATTTTTTCAAACTGACCACATGATAGAAAGTCAAGAACTGCTTTCTTCTTATTTTTATGACACTGTCATTCTCTGGCAAGTTTTATAAATGTCTTTCTGTAAGTGTCTTGTACTCCAGGTTATTTAATCATTTCCCAGTAGTGGTTGTTCTTTGGTCACTCTATTCATGGGTAAATCATTTTCAGCATGATAAGACAGGGTGCTGACAATGAAATAACAGTGTGAAAGCTTCCGCCTTTTATAATTTACCTGAAATTGCATCAGTGGCTGGATTTTAATCGTGTTTTGGGGACTAGCTCGCTTTCATGTACAGCTCCTATATTCATACCAATTTTGCGCCTCCTTGATCTATAGTGTCTGAGTTAAAATCCCCTGCAATGATAGTGGTTTAATTAATTTATGTTTTGGGGACTAGCTCGCTTTCATGTATAGCTCCTATATTCATACCAATTTTGTGCCTCCTTGATCTATAGTGTCTGAGTTAAAATCCCCTGCAATGATAGTGGTTTAATTAATTTCTCCTTGCAATTTTGTCAGTTTTGGCTTAATATGTTTCAAGATTACTTTGGCAGATACAACCAAATTTTAGTGAAATGCTTCTTTTATTACTAGGTAGCATTCCTCTTTATCCCTGTTAATAATTCTTACTATAAATGACATAATACTTTACTATAATTAATATCATCATGCAAGCTTTTGTTTAGTATTTGAATGGTATATGAGGGGTAACTTCAAAAGGTTCATGGAAAGATGCATATTTTCTTTTAATTCTATCTTTCTACAAACTTTTAAAAGTACCCTCATATCTTTTCCCAACCTTCCTAATCATTTTGTTTTAGACATGACTTTTATAGACAGAATATTGGTTGCTATAAAAAAATCCTAATAGGGCCGGCCCGGTGGCGCACTGGATGGTGCGCCGCTTGGGAAGCGCGGCGGCGCTCCCGCCTGAGGGTTCGGATCCCACATACAGACCGGTCCCCGCTCGCTGGCTGAGCGAGGCGCAGGAGCAACGCCGAGGCTTGCAGTCCCGTTGCTGGTCCCCAGTCTGGTACGGGGGCAACACTGAGGGTTGCGATCCGTTGCCGGACACGGAAAAAAGACAAAAAAAAGACAAAAAAAAAAAAAAATCCTAATAGATAATTTGCTTGTTTTAAAAAGGGATTTAAATCCATTTACATTTATTGTGATATCTTGGATATGTGAACTTATTTTAAGCATCTTCTTTTACATGTGGTGCTTATCATCTTTGTTGCTTGCATTTCTTTTTTATCCTGCCTTTACTCAGATTGATGAAGTTTATTAATGATCCCACTTTTCTCCTTTGCTGATGTGAAAGTTATAAATTGTGCATTTTTCATTTTAATTCTTACCCTTAAATTTCTAAACGTAATACTTAACTCTAACGTTTAATAGAAAAATCTGAAGTTATTCAGTATCTATGCTTTATCATATTAGTGTAGTAGCTGCTGGCATGTTGATACCTTCTTTTCAATGTATTTAGTATGTGTAAATACCTCATTTTTTGAATGCCTCAAAACATGTAGGTTTTACCATCTGGAGGTGGTTCGAAGGGATACTTCAACCAGAAGACTGAGGGGTGGATAAATTGGCTTCTTGGGGAGTCCCTTTTTGTCCAGAGATCCCCAGAAATTACATGTATGTATTTTGTGAAAAGGTGGCATAGCCAGCAAGCCCTTATAGAGGGCATCTAGATACACAACCTGAAGCTTTAAGTGTCATTTCACAAGCTCACGGTGACACAGAGCTGTAACATTCTGGACACATCCCAGAGGCAAAGGAAAACAGAGTGGGGGCAGCTGAGGGAGGCTATGAAAGAGGGACTGGGGGAGGGATACCTGTGATTAGGGCCGAGACAGGCAGGTACCAGCTGAACAGGTAGTTCTCAAGCCTGGCAGTCATGTGAGGGACGAGATGCCCAAGGCTCTTCAACAATACCAGCCTGAATTCCAAGGGGAGGCAGCCCGCACATGGATTAAGCTGGTGGGAGGTTGAGCAACAAGGACTGAAAGAAAGCCAGGCCAAGGGGAGATGAGGAAGTCTGCTTCTTGGGCTCCAGAACGTGTCAAAAAGAAAGAGGGGAGACTGACCAGGAGGAGGGTTGGAAAAGACTGGAGCCTCACAGTATGGAAAACAAGCTCTGGGCACTGGCCACGGAGGTGATGGGGCTGAGGGTGACCGAGGGGAGTTGGGCAATCTGTGTTGGCAGCAGGAACAGGAAGCTGCCCCCAATTCCTCGGCAACCTTGGCCACAGTCACTGCCACACAAAGAGAGCTAAGATAATCTGCCCCTTGTACCTGGTTTCCAGGGTGTGGTGGGGGCTGTGGTGGATACTCATTAATAGACAAATGGTTGGCTCAGTCTTTCTTCCGGAACACGGTCACCTGCGGATGGCAACTCGCATAGCTCAGAAGCTGAGGGAGAGGCCACTTGTCCCGTAATAACCTTGTGTCACCTCACCTGCCTTTCCATCGCACGAGTCCCCCAGCTGAACTGTGTTGATGCAAAGGAGGGGAAGCTGGGGACCCTCCGCAGGCTTCCCCCTCGGAAGGACAAGCAGCTCCCTGCCACAGCCCACAGCTTCCCTTCCCTGGAGACCTTTCCAGGTGCTGGGTGGTGATGGAGCGGGAGGCTGGAAGGGCTGGCTCCACTTGTTAGAATGTGGGCACCATGGCCTGACCTCTCTGAAGCTCTGTCTGCTCATCTGTAAAATGCAGAAAAAGGAGAAGACTGGACTTGAGTGCTCGCTGGAGGTTCTTGCTAGTTCTAGGATCCTGTGACTTAAGGGAACCTTTAACTTTAGGTGCAGGAGTTTGCAAGCAGAGAAGTGAAGGGCATGAAGGGGCTGGACCTGCCTATGGGTCTAAGATCTAAGACTCCTGCTCTTGTGGTATAAGGCCAACCAATCTGCCACTTTAGTTTCCATGTTCTCAGCTAAACAGAAAGTTTAACTAACCTTCTCTTTGAGAAAGCTGATGCTTAAGAAGCCAGACTGACCCCCGTCCCCAGCTAATGAGGATATTATTTTTCAGTGTACAAGGGGATTGCTCATGGATTCCTTTAAATAGCTAACTTCCGCATTTCCCATGAGAATAGGGTTCTATTCACACAATGTTACACGTGAAGATTCAGGAGCAGTTCTGCTGTATAAAGAAAAATGTAATTAAGAACCTTCCTAGGGGTGGTTCCTGACTCATAAGTCTTATGGAAATAGATGGGAGTGTGCATAGATGGGAAGCCACTCATATTATTATTTTGTGACTTACTTAAAAACTGTATTTGTCCTTTAGAAATTTACTAGTATAATTGATATATTGAATAAATGTAATCCATGGTATAATCAAAACACAAATTTATTTTTTGTCTTTATCCCTTAAAAATTGAGTCAGTGGGGCTGTCTCCCCCTGTCCAGGAAGGAAAGTGTGGCAGGTCCCTCTTCAGTAATAGGGTGCTATGGTCACTTTAAATCACATACCGGAGTGTTGGAGCTGGCTGCCTGGGGACCAGCAAAGGTTTGGGCACTGAGCCCAAAGGCTTGGACACTAGTCACCCACCCCTGCATGAGCTAGCTGGCCTGGGCAGGAAGCAGGTCAAAAGCAGGAAGAGGGCCAGGATTCCAGCCAATAACAGTCAATCACAGGAAGAGACAGACTGGGGTGGGCGTGGGGGGCACAGTGAGACCACACGCAAAGAGCCTGGGAAACTTGAGTGATCCTGGGAGGCAGGAGGACCTCTGAGGAGTGACGGATGCGGACCTTCTCATCAACATCGGGGAATGGGGGGGCGTGTGGCTGGATGTGATTGGATTAAGAAAATGAATGTGGAATTTCTCCCGTATGAATATTGTGGGGCGATTTATCTCCACTGCATGTGAAGGAGATATAAATGTATTATCCTTCTTAAAAACATTTATTTGGAAGGGGTATTTTACAACAAATTTAAAGTGAAAGTTTATCTTGATGTATTTTGCCCTTTTTTTTTTTTTCCTTTTTTGTCTTTTTTCGTGACCGGCAACGGGATCGCAACCCTCGGTGTCGCGCCCGCACCTTGCTCAGCCAGTGAGCGGCCGGTCTGTACGTGGGATCCGAACCCTCGGCGGGAGCACTGCCGCGCTCCCAAGCGGTGCACTGCAGCAGTGTGCCACTGGGCCGGCCCCGTATTTTGCCCTTTTTAACAAAATAAAACATTTTATCCTTTTTTTGAAAAATTGGACTTTTTCTTCCATTATACAACTGAAAATGACCTGGAAATTAAACTGTGATTACTTGCAGTAATTTGTTGGAGGGACCATCTTAAATCTAAGCGTAAATGATAACTCATGATTCAAATTATACCTCATTTTTAACTCTGGCAGCGGTTCTGCCAACACATTAGAATTCTCTAAAGTGGTTGGTCAGACACTTACAAATCTGGGAACACATCTCCTAAAAATGTCAGGATCACCTTGACAGCATCCCACAAAGGCCAGCTGAAGCCCTAAATTGCTCTGTGGAGTCTCGTTTTATCTCTTGAATCCACAGAGCGCTGAACTCTGCAGAGCCACCTGGCATGTGCCACCTGCCAGGCACAGCATGGACAGCCTGTGTTCTGTTAGTGATTTTATTTTTACTTTTTAGATAAAAAATATTTATACAAGTAATAATTCAAAACACCCAGGGATTTTCCATTTCTAAAAAAGCAATAGCCAATGTAGACGAAGATTTGAACTTACAAATGCCTTTGCATTGCCAGGTACCATCTCATCAATCTTTCAGTATTATCGATCTAAATGTTATCTGTTATCAAGCTTATTAAGGTCTTTGATTTCACTTAAGTATTTTTCCTCAAAGTCAGATGTCTTCTGAGGTCTACAGAACGTCTCTCATGCCAGTTCTGATTCATGGGTCTTGAAGTGGCCAAGTGGTTTACGTGGGTTACTTTCCGATGTGCCAGTGACTTTTCTCCAGCTGGACTGTAAATTCCTTGAGGCAGGGATTGTTTTCTTCTTCTTAGTAGATTTCCAGACCCCTGGTACAGTGTGTTGGGTATGGCTGTGCTCAAGAAATATGCATCCCAATACAGACACACTGTCATTTCTTGCTCTATCGCCTATTTTTATAAAACTTATCTCTCACCACTCCCCTCCTCAAAAACTTGCCAGCGCTCTCCATTTCCTACTGGCTGAAATACAGAGTCCTCCATGAGCTACCGAAGACCATTGCCTTGCAGCCCAAGCTTCCTTTCTACTATTACCAAGTGAATTTGATGCTATGAATTTCCTTCTGAGTCTGCAGCCAGGTGGGCATGCTCAGAGTCTGTCTCTCTCAGTTCCTACACCTGGCTGTGCATCAAAATCTTCTGGGAATTGTGCATATTTTACCACAATTAAAAAATCAGCTGGGAAGCTTAAACAAAAATATCTCCAGGCTCTAGATCAAATCTAGTGAATAAGAATCTGTGGGCTATGAGGACCAGGCATCTGTATGAAAGAGTACTTCAAAAAGTTTGTAGAGGGCCGGCCCGGTGGTGCACTGCGCTAGTGCGCCGCTTGGGAAGCGTGGAGGCGCTCCCGCCGAGGGTTCAGATCCCACATACAGACCGGTTCCCGCTCACTGGCTGAGCGAGGCACGGGGGCAACACTGAGGGTTGTGATCCCGTTGCCGGTCCCGGTCCGGTACGGGGGCAACACTGAGGGTTGCGATCCGTTGCCGGACACGGAAAAAGACAAAAAAAAAAAAGTTTGTGGAAACAGAATTACAAGATAATCCAAATCTATTGATGAATTTTTGAAGATCCCTCATATTTTAAACTTGTCCCCTCGATGATTTTTCTACACCACCCAGCACAGTTCAGTGGCTTCAGAATTTGGAGTCAGTCCTGAGCAACCTCATCAGTGTGCATTTGGCACTACAGAAAAACGAAACAGACTTTCAGTGGGCCCCTACCCTGTGTAAGTTTCTATGGTTCGGTTAAGATGGCTTCTGGAGGGACTTAGACAGAAAGCAACTTCTTGTCTCTGCCATCCCTAGAGAGGATCCTCCTAATCTTTTTTTTTTTTTTTTGTCTTTTTTTTTTTCGTGACCGGCAACGGGATCGCAACCCTCGGTGTTGCCCCCGCTCCTTGCTCAGCCAGTGAGCGGAACCGGTCTGTATGTGGGATCTGCACCCTCGGCGGGAGCGCCGCTGTGCTTCCCAAGCGGCGCACTGTAGCAGTGCGCCACCGGGCCGGCCCTAATCTTTGGGCAACAAGACAATGGAAGATAAGCTGGTTCCTGGTCCTACCAGGAAGACAATGGAGAAAAATCTGACTCTGCTACAGCTATCTTATCTCCACTGCGTAGTAGCTTTCTTTACAGCTGCTACCAGAGAAGCAGCCTCGTTATGGAGGAGTTACAAGGTGATAAACCATTAGAAACCAGCAGGTGGAACGGGAGACCTTTAACTACTGGGGTGGGGAAGGTATTTTGGGGCTCAATTTCCTCCTCACAATATAAGGGACATTGATTAAGGGGCTTGTAAATTCTTTTCTTGGAATGGAAAGAAATATCAGAAGATAACCCTTTGTAATAAATGTATTTTGTTGATTCTAACATACCTGTTTTTTGTTCCAGTTTTTACGTGTCTGAAATTGGGAATTGTCTCACAATCGAGACACATTTTTAATGTGCTGTTTCTTCCTTCTTTCCCTTTCACCGTGGTTATTAGTACAACAAGTCATGTATAATCCATGGTGCACTGTCATCAGAGCATTTGGAACATTTGATGTGGGGAATGCAGCCTTTCCCTCCCTGTTGAATGTTTAGCTCCCTACCCAACCCCAGGAGAGACGAGACAAAAGCTGTACAGGAGAATTCTTGAGAGAATTACAATGTTAGGGGGAACACTACCATCCCAGGGGGCTTGTGAGCCCAGGTAAGGCTTGAAAACATCACCTGGGGCTGCTAGCTGTGAGGAGCAGGAGGAAAAGGAAAAAGGGACAGGAGCCCAGATGTCGGGCATCTCGGGTGTGACTGGAGCTCTGTTTGTATAGGAAAGCAAAAGGCCCCTAGGAGTCTTGGATGCTAGAAAATGGGACAGAAGAGATTTTAATAAAGCCTAAGTCAAAATTTCTGTTGGTTATGAATTCAGATGCATCAGCTGTTGGGTTCTGGGCTCATCATAGCTTTCTGAGTGTTACCCAGAAAAAATGAGCTGCTCTGTTGGGGCTGAGGTGTATGGGGAAGAGGAAGGCCCAGGAACAGTTCCAATCCCCTCACCCTCCCCTTTATCTCTGCTGTCACCTCAAGGATGTGGGAACATGGTTTGAGAGCCACAGTCCTTCACTCAGGTAAGCCTTCTACAAGGCTACATGGGAGGCATTTTTTTTCCCTGTCAGGCCTTGAGAGCAGGGGAAGTAAGAACAACAGGTGGAATAAATATTATAAACACTGATCTTGTTTCCCTCTTTGCTTTGGCTGCTAGGAAGCTCAGAGCCACAGTTCCAGTTGACCTCTACTAGCTAAGTCTGTCTTGTAGAGGGCCTTATGGTATTCCTCAATTTTATTCTCATTTTACCCTGGCTTGGTTTTCCTAGTCTACCATTATTTTTCTATTTATGTGGTCTTCCTAACCACTTCTTTCTTTGCTGACACATTGTATGTGGTCTTGAAAATTGCATCAAATTGTTTGGAGCAAGGAAGGGTGCCAACAAACAATGAGCAAAATATCACATCCACCCCACACACTACACACACATGTGCACACACATGCACACAAACCACACAGGTGCACAGATACACACCCGTGCAGGCACTGGCTCTCTGGGCTGGGTGTTGCAACAAGGAAGAAGGATATATATATAATTTTATCCATTAAAAAATGTATTTATTACTTATTTATTCATTTTTATTTTTTATTGGAATGTAATTGATTGTATGTATCTGTGAGGTAGAGCATTGAATATCAATACCTGTGTGCAATCTGTGATGCTCAAATCAGGGTAATTAGTATATCAAACATGATACAATGTGATTGATCATTTTTCGAAGCCTTCACCAAGTCCTTCCTTTCCCCCGGCCCCTCCCAATCCCCCTCCCCCTTTCCCACCTCTGGTGACCTCAGTTCTGTTCTCTCCTTTTGAAAGATCAGCGTATTATTGTGATTGATGTATCTTTCTTTCTTTTTAAATTTATTTGTTTATTTTTGCTGCCACCTATAAGTGAGGACATGCGGAAGAAGGAAATAGGAATGAGACGTTTTCCACTGCAGGAGCTAGCTCGGATGTCAGCGACGGCTTTGTAGAGGCCACTCATCGGTTTCCCTCTTCACTGGGCACGCATAAGAGCCCATTGTGGCCGCGCTGGCCTTCAGCTTCGGTGACACTGGTGTCACTGTTGCTTTCTTTGGTTTGGCTGCGAGCTGCCTGCTTGTCATTGCCCTGTACGCATTAAAAACCCTTCCTTTGTTCCAATTTCCTTGGATTCATAGTATTTATTGTGGTTTTCAACACTACCTGCCAAGCCCACGACAAAGGCTGACTTGATAGCGTTAATGAGCAGATCAGGAGATTTGAGCCATTGCCTTGAACTCTGTGTGATGCAGCTCTCTCGATGGAGGGGCCATGGGGTTATGGCTTCTGGGCCCCCAGGGCCACTCCTGCCACTGAGCTCACTTTGGAACTACAGTGGGCTCTTCAGCCAATGGGGGCAACAGATCATTACCCTCTTCCCCCTGCCCTCCTTTTTTAAGGCTTTCCTCCTGGGTGCCGGGTGTCCTCTAGGTTGCTCAACCTGGCCCACTTTGCCTGCAGTCCAGAGCCACTGTCATTCTCGGGTGGGACAGACAGGCTGGCAGAGATGGCATCTACACACCGGAATGTGGGCAGCTTGGGCTGCTGCCCAGCCCAGAGGCCTGCAGCGGCCCTGCTGGGCTCGTGCTCAGGACTGAGCTCCCTCGAGTTTCCCTCCAACCCTGGAGCCGTGAAGCCCACGGCACCATTTCTCACCAGCATCCCCACCCTGCTGTGGCTAATGCTGCTTTCCTTTTCTGCCACCAGTGTGGCTTCACTGGCTTGAAAGTCTCCTGGTAGAAGGGGAGAAAGGGAGGTGGGCAGAGCATTCCAGGCCCCGAGGGGAAGTCAGAGGGTAAGAAGACTGTGAGTTGGGGCCAGACGTGCACAGGACATGACCTTGCGGAGGCCACCATGTGATGTCATTCCAAACAAGCCCCCTTGCTTGTGTAAGGGGAAGGGGATCCAGCAATCTTTACCTTGGGAAGGGGAAGTCAGAGGGTAAGAAGACTGTGAGTTGGGGCCAGACGTGCACAGGACATGACCTTGCGGAGGCCACCATGTGATGACATTCCAAACAAGCCCCCTTGCTTGTGTAAGGGGAAGGGGATCCAGCAATCTTTACCTTGGGATAGAAAGAACCCGGACTGTCCCAGGCTGGAGGGGACATGGGTCCCTACCTAGAGGCTCTTCATGTGGAGCACACTGGTGTTGCCACTAAAGAACTGAGTTAAGCAGGAGATTATCAGGATCCGTTTTGTGTTTTTGGAAGGTCATGCTAGCTGCTGCGTGGGTAAAACATTGGAGGGGGACAAACGGGGCACACGGCCAACACAGGCTTCAGGGTAGGAGGGCTGGCCCTGGGATTGTGCGGTGGACGGAGCAGCCCCCGCCGGCTGCCTCTGGGCCCCTCTGGGCTGGGAATGCCCCAGTGGTCTCCCTCTGGTCCCAGATGCCTGTTCACAGGCAGCACCACTCGGATGACAACGGGCTGGTCTGTAGCCAAACGAGAACATGAGGCCCCTCTTGACAAGGCCTGTCCTTGACTCTGAAATGTTATCATTGCCACTTCTTTTGTTTAAATGTCCATTCGTTTATGAAAGGGTGATGAAAACAGGCTTTAAAAATGTCTTTATTTACCAAATAAAAGATGGCAGCCTTGTGTTGGTCTCAAAACCAAATTTTATTTAAAAATTTGCAGGTCCATAAAAATCCACTGTTTGGAAACAAATTCACATCGTGCCTGGAGTGTGGAGCCCACAAGAGCCTCCCTGCTCTCTGACCTCCTGTGCCCAGAGACCTTCCCTTTATTCTGCTCTGGCCCCTTAGCTACATGGCCACACCCCGACCACAGCCCGATCTGCCAGCACCCACTCTCTGCCCAGGACCCCGGCCCTCGCCAGCACAGATTCACATGTGATGGACCCACCCCTCATTCCCTGGCGCCTCTGCCCCGTTCATCAGCCACCCACCCCAGCCTCACTTCCTTTTCTTCCGTCACACCCATGTCCCTTCTGTCTCACCTGCCTTCCAGAGCCCCAGCCCTGGAACCAGCTGGCACTGTCTTCGCCCTAACCTGGGGTGGCCGAGTGCACCTGCAGAAGACACCACGCTCGAGTGGGCCTGGGCTCCTCCTGTGTGTGGCCCAATCCCAGCTGTCACCAGCTGCCTGTCAGTCCTTCGACATGCCTTTGATCAGAGCCCTCTGCTACCCCCTCCAGGCCTGCATCCCCTGGATGGGCAGGTTGAGTTTTCACTCAGCAGGTAGTTGAGGGATGGATGGGGAAGCAGGAGCCAGGTGGGGGGATTCGGGTCTGTGGTGTATTGAATGCCGCTCGAGCTGTAGGAGTAGATGGAGTCTGTAGGAAGGAGGAAGAGGAGAAGAGGGCTGTCCCCAATGCCCACCCTCCCTCCTGGGCTTCCTGTCTCATGTGGTGGCCCCTTCAGTTGGTAGCAATGACTAAAACCAGAGCTGGGGGTCATCCTAGGCTCCTTGGTCTCCTTTGTCCCACTCTCCTGACACTCAGTTGGCCCTGGCTTAGGTTTCTGACTACAGCTCCTCGCATCTCTGAAATCTCCTCCTTCCCTATGGCCACAGGCTCTACGTCCTTCCTGAAGTGCAGGGCCCTGCCCGACTCATCTGTGTGTCCCTGATGGGGAGGCAGCCTGGCACATCGACAGTGGCCCTTACAGGTTTGCTTAATGCAGATGTTCCCCAAGTGGCACAAGCCTCAGAATCGCCTGGAAGGCTTGCTAAAATGCAGATGGCTGGGGGGCATGTGGCGGCCTCAGACTTTGCAGTTCTAACACGTTCTCAGGTCATGCTGACGCTGGTGGCCCGGGGCCACACTTTGAGAGCAGTGGTTTAGTGCATGGAATGACTGGACGCCCCTCAGCTGGTGCTCGAGGTATGGTCTGGTCCATTCAGGGCTAAGTGGTTCTCCCTCCCTCAGAGACCCATGCGGCAGTGAGGACACCCTTCGCTCTGTCTGCTTTTCGTGGCAGCCTCATTCCACTGGATTTCCAGTCAATTCTGACACTGTGGTTGTTTTCATGCATGCTTTGGTGAAACTCACTTGACAATCCCCACATCCAGGGATCCTGAAGTTGTTTGCTAGACTGGAGGACAGGTCCGATTCATGATGCACTTGACCGTGTCTGGTTTGGACAGTCTTTTCACTCTTTCCAGATTGTCATGTTGTATTGGCGGTGTCTTTGGCTTTGTGCTCATCCTTCCCTCTGTGTTCTTTCTCAGTCACAGGTAAAGGTGTTGAAGGAGATGAGAGAATGTCCTGTCACTGGGAACACCCTCTGGGCAGACACTGACCCATCATCAGCCCCCTTTGGACCACAAGACTTCTCCTAAGGGAACTGAGCCCGTCCCTCAATTTAGCAAAAAGTCCAACAAATGCCACCCTTCTGAAGCAACTTGAATTGGACACAAATAATTGTGAAATGAACCAAATTAACCAGCTGTTTGGCCCAAACTCATCTGTGCTTGGGCTCAGAGGTGGCCCATTTAAGAGTCTCCCCTGTTTCTTGTATAGCAGGGGCTGGCAGTCATGACCACAAGCCGTTAGAGGTGCCCCAAACAGTTCTTTATGCAGAAACTTTCCAGAAAAGGGCAACGCCAGGCTCCATTATCTTGATAAGAGTTTCTTTTGGATACTGGCCAGTTTCCGTGTTCTCTCTCTTTGCTAGTATATAGTTCGGTCTCTCAAGCAGACTAATTCTGGAGCCACAGTATACACCCATTGTAAATGAGTGAATTGGCCTCCTGGTTTACCAATTATTGTCTGGGGAGAATAATTAGTGTAACTGGATTTCCTGGAACCTGATTGTCCTGGTGTGAATTGATCGTGAAAGACTGTCACTCAGGGAGGCCGCATGTGAGGCCCGCCTGGGACAGGTCCCTGGCCCCCAGCCCCGTGCCTCCTTCGCTTTGTCCTTGGACCTTTACTCTCGGGGCTCACCTGCTCAGTTCTGATAGCTCCCTTGCAGAGGCCACACACTGGGCTCCACCAACCCTAAACGCCTCAGTGGGAAAGAGTCATAAAGTAACTTCAGGAGGATGGGATCGTTGAGGAGGATAAATGGCTCTTGGGACCTGAAGGACTGAGGAGCCACGGTTTCCATCCTCTCTTATTTTCCCACTTTGCTATGAGCTGACCCTGGGTTGCAAGTCGCCTATGTGATGCCAATCGCGTTAGTCCAGATCCAGTGTTGCTGTTAAAAATATTCTCCCTTCACTCCTTTGGGGATAGCCACTTAATGTCACTTGTAGGGTCTTTGTCAAAAAATCTACACTCATTCTGATGACCTTGGAGCCAGTTTTCCTCCTCTACCCATTCCTTTGAAAGTTTCTGAATAGCAAGACGTCCTTGGATGGAGGAACTCAAACCCAAGGACTGCCATTTGAATGAGAACACAGTCTTTTGTTGGGAAGGGGAAGGATTCAGGGTCTAGTGGCTTTGGACTCAGGCTTGATCCAAGCTCTGGCTCTGCCACTTCCTAGCTGTGTGACTCTGAGTAAATTACTTGACGTCCCAAGTAGCCCTCCCCAGCACAGATGCCGTCTATCCCATCACCTTGCTCCTTTCCTTCATAATTCCTGTTGCCATGTGGAATGCTCCTCCCTACTTATTTGTTGCTTGTCTGTTGTCTGTGTTGCCTTAGTTTGTGAACTCCACGAGGGCAGGGATCGTGTCTGTCTGGCTTTAGGCTGCAGCCCCACCACCTAGTCCAGTTTTGTGCATTGGAGGTGCTCAGGCATATTTGCTGAGTCAATAGACAATAGTGCAATCCTAGCACGTGGCTGACACTCAGTTTGTGTAGAACTCACTTGAACCATCTGTGCAAAGGCCTCTTCCAGATCTGCTCACACTCATTCAGTCAATTCAGTCTACAGATAGCTCTTGAGCACCTACCATGTGTCAAGCATTGTTCTAGGTTCTGGGAATATAGCAATGAAGAAAACAGACAAAAATCTCTGCCTCGTAGAGCTTGCATTTTAGTGGGAGTGGACAGGTGAAAGAATAAAGAAGTAAAATAAGAGGAGGCTGGAGGGTGAGCAGTGCTGTGGAGAGAAGTAAGCCAGGAAGGGGTTAGGGAGTGCTGGGGAGGGGTGGTCAGGAGAGGCTGCACGGAGGAGACAGGATGTTAGAAAAAAATCTGAACGAGGGGCAGAGCCAGCCTCCAACTATTTGGGGCGAGAGTCCTCCAGGCAGAGGTAGCCTCAGGTGCAAAGGCCCCGAGCTGTACTATCACTGGAGTGGACGAGGTGGACAGAGGCCTGGGATCTGGTCATGAAGCTTCATGAACCATGGGGAAGGCATTCAGCCTTACTCTGAGGAAGATGGGAGGAAGCACTTGGACGTCTCTCTTCCAGGAGTCACTTAGCAGGCTGTGTTTGTTGCTGGAAGATTCTGTGGCTGGATTGCATCCTGATGAGCATCAAACTCATCCATCCTTCTGACGGGAGGTGGTTTCTGCTGTGAGTGTCGTCCTGAATGCTGTCCCATCTCTTCATGTCACTTCCCCTCTCTGGATCTCAGCATCTCCTGCTGGAGGCTGCCCATGGGTGACCCTGGAGAGCGAGGGGGGAGGGGCTGCTCTTGACACCACCTGCAACCGCCAATGCCTGCCCAGCACCTGCTCCACCTGGGGCGCTGTGATGACAGAGGAGCAATCAGAGACGATGGCACTTGGTTTGGTCCTCAATGCATGGCAGGGATGGGGTGGGATGGGGGGTCCCTTATTACCTGGTTGGGAAGACCGGCTCTCTGAGAGCAAAAATGAGTGACATTGCAGATATTACACACACACACACACACACACACAATGCCAAAAGATGGTTACAGTGAAAACAATGGCTAACAAATAGTGTGCTACTCAGTGAGGATAAAATTAGACTTTGGGGTCAACCTGACACCTTCAGAGGAGCCACAGTCACACAGACTTCTGGGATTCAGTGACTGGAAGCACGCAGCCTCCCCTGCCCTTGCCACCGAGGCTCCCAGTCCTCTTCCTCACGCCCTTGACTCAATGCCCCCGTCTATCCTGGCACCTGGCTCCTGGACCCAGAACTGAGAGACCCCTTGGAAGTGGGAGGGGTGTCAAGTGGCCCCCTGGGCTCTCCGTCTTCCTGCAGCCTCCCAGGACACTTCTCTGCTGATAGGAACAATCTCTAGAAAGAGGAGGGTGATTGCCTGCTCCGGGGAGTCAGCCTGGGACCCCAGCTCAGCTTCAGGACAGAGGTGCACCCTGACACCGACAGCCCGGGAGCCTCGCAGGGCCTCTCAGTTCCCTGTCTTATGAAAGGCGGGTTTGGCCTCCATCGGGGGTTCTCAACTCTGCCCACAGGCTGCCCTGTGGAGAAGGGTTTATGGCGGCGGGTCCTGGAGGAGGCAGGAGGAAGAGCTGTGGAGCTGGCAGGGCCCGCCTAGGGGCTCTTCCCCTGGAAGGCCATGCCTCGGGGCGGAGACGCAAGCGCTCAGTCCTGGCCCCTGGAGTTGGCTGCGAGTGTCCCCGGGCACACGGTTACAAATGGGGCCTGGGTGCCAAGTCTCCGAGCTTTAATGGGCTCCTCTTTCTTCCTGTTGTTGTTCATGGCAGTTTTCATGTTAGTAAGTGGAACTTTGGGACTGTGGCCTTCCACCCAGATGTGCTGTCTAAGCAGATGCTCCTCACCAGTGGGCAGGGGGAACGGTGGTCCCCGAGAGCGAGCAGCTGCTGGAGGGGCGCGTCCTCCAGAACCCTCCTGTCCATACACGAGAAGACCTCCCTGAACAGGGTCTTATGAGCTACACAAGGGCCTTGAGACGAGATGGGGCTGTGAGGGCCCGCGCGGTGGTGGCAGGTAGCCCGCTGCCGCATTGTGTTCTGCCTGCACGTCACCGCTGCCACATCCTTCCTGTTCCACTGACATCACCCCTTCCCCACTGGGGACACCTACCTGAACTGGCTTTGAAATGACAGCCAGGCTTCCTCCCCTTCCTTCTTCCTGGTGTCTATTGAACAAAAAGCTCACAAGCCCTCTTGGCTTAGGGTCTTTCCCGCTAACCACTGCGGGGAAAGGACAGGGTCACCAATACAGAAAATGGGCAAGTTGTGCAGTTCAGGAAATCCCGGCGTTCTCGAGGGGGAGGTCCCCGGTGAGCTGAGCTCCTGACGAGACTCTGCGGTGTCCTGGCGGGGAGCCCCCAGCCCCTGTTCCTACGAAGTCCCGGAAAGTCACTCACTCCCCTGGCTCCTCATTGCGTCTTCTCAGTCTCATGTGCCGGGCTGACTCCTGCTCGTGTTACAAGACTTGGTTTAAGTGCCACCTTCTCCGAGAAACTGCCTCTGCCCTGTGACTTAGAAGCTTTTTCCGTCTGTTTCCGTAGCAGCTTGTATGAACGCTTACTACCCTCTATTGGGATTATCTCTAAGACCAGGCCATGTGCTCCTGCATGGGAAGGACACCTCTTGTCCCTTGTCCCTTGCAGATGTTCGGTATCCCTACTACCACTTTCCCCTGCTGTGCTCAAGGCAGACACTGTCAATCTATCATGACACTCATTTTTGATGACCCCATACCCAGCTCTGTAATCATTCTCAGGCCAGCAGTCCAGGAACCAACGATCACTGTCCCCTTATAAGGGGAAGACCACGTGTGTCTGGTCTTTGGCATTCCCTAGACGTGTGGCCCTGCTCTCTCATCTCTTGCTACTCCTCAGGCATCGGACTGGCAGGAGGAGGATGAGACACAGTGAGCCTGTCCTGTGGAAACATGCCTGTTCCCCTTAAGGGGAGAAGAGGAGGAATTATAGGATTAAAAAAGAAACCAAAGCTTGAATGCAACTTTCATCTGGATGAACATGCAGACATTCAGCCCTAAATCCTGATTGGTGGCTGACACAGGGCACAGGTTCATGATATCCTTCTGGAACAAAGCACGGAGACCACAGATTAACAGTGTGTGGCGAGGAAGCCAAGGTGCCATCTGATGCCTCGGTGTCTCTGTGAGAGGCAGGACACTGCTCATCCAGGCCAGGGTGACAGAGGCAAGTCCTGCAAAGCTGTCTGCTTCTAACCAAGAGTCTTGATAAAAATAAATGTCAGGCAACCTTCTTGGTAGAGTGTGGGAGGGTTTATCAGAGTCTGGTGATGAAGGCTGGGGCATCCTGGACAGCGAAGTCCTCCCTACGTAAACCCAGGGAGAGGAATTACGTGCGAGGTAGGTGGAGGTTTGGGGTACCGACCACCGAGAGTGTCTTGATAAAATTAAATGTCAGGCAACCTTCTTGGTAGAGTGTGGGAGGGTTTATCAGAGTCTGGCGATGAAGGCTGGGGCATCCTGAACAGTGAAGTCCTCCCTACGTAAACCCAGGGAGAGGAATTACGTGCGAGGTAGGTGGAGGTTTGGGGCAGGTTTTGTGGGGTTATCAAGCTCTAAGCGTCATACAACGTGAATGCCAAGGGCCAGAAATCAAAGCCCCTTGAGATGGTTGGAGACAGTTCAGCTTGAGTCACACGTTTCTCAGCTCCCGTGTTAATGGGATGGTGTGAGACCCAGAAAACGGTGGCCCAAAGCTAGTATGAGCCATGGTCTTCGTGGAATCATCCCTCACGCCTTCTACTCTCCAGCAGCAGCACTGATGTTATACTTGTTCCTCTAAGGCGCAGTTACACACACAGGGGCCAACGAGAGAGCGCCCTGCCAGGACAAATCAACCCAAAGAGATGCTTTTCCCCTTGGCACAGTCCCATATTTGCCCAGCAGCCCACATCCTGCTCTGCCCAGACCTTGGCGCAGACTTTTCACAGGTTAATTTAAACTCTCAAAAATTAATATCAAGCCCATATTCAGGAAGCACTTGGAGTCTTCGAGATTCACTAGAAGGAAGTTGGAAATCGTACCACTAATGCCAGATCGCTCATATGGCAATCAATCAAACACACCTAAGTCGTTCCCACAGATCAGCCACCGACTGTTAGCAAAGTCCCTCACTTCCTTTATACTGATTTATGGCAGCAACAGAAATATACTATCTTGTTGGACACACCTCCTTTCAGCCAGGAACCTATAAATGTCAAGGAATTATTATTCAGATAGAGAAGAACCCAACAAAATGGGGATCTGCACAGCCATCCTTGGAATGTGTCTTTTATGGAGTCAAGTTCTATCTACAGGTATTATGTCTAATTTTTATATTCATTAATTTAACTTCTGCAAACCCAAATCAATCACGGCACATTATATCTACTTGTTCCTTGGTGCTAGACTTTCCATCTCAAGGGGAGTTTTGTATCAAGGAGGAGGCAGTTCTTTGCTGATAATTGTGTTTGCAAGTATTTGGAAGAAACAGTTCTTTTTTGTTTTGTTTCTGGCTGAGAAATACAAATGATTGTAGTTACAACAAGTTAATCATTATGCCAATGTTTTCAGAAAGTCATTCATCTAAGGAAACGATTGGTCTTAGAAAAATCCCTGAAGTTCAGGAAAGGTGTATGTGTATTACTAAGAGGCCCCGAAACTTTATTATAATTGGTTAAACACACAGTTTGTGTACCACGAAAATGGGCAGAAAAGATTCCCCCGTCAATGCTCAGGATGCTATTTCTTTCTGCAGGTGTGTTAGGCTTGGTAACTTGTATTTGCCGAGCAAAATCAGGTCAAGTCACTGAGCTCAGACAAGATGATCAAGTGCGTTTGCCACTCACTGCTTTAGACAGGTGACTTGAAACTCAGTCACTCAAGTGTGGCTTTGTGTTCTTAGAGCGTCAAATGATGAACATGAAAGGGCTATTGGCAAATCATTGTNGCTCATCCAGGCCAGGGTGACAGAGGCAAGTCCTGCAAAGCTGTCTGCTTCTAACCAAGAGTCTTGATAAAAATAAATGTCAGGCAACCTTCTTGGTAGAGTGTGGGAGGGTTTATCAGAGTCTGGTGATGAAGGCTGGGGCATCCTGGACAGCGAAGTCCTCCCTACGTAAACCCAGGGAGAGGAATTACGTGCGAGGTAGGTGGAGGTTTGGGGCAGGTTTTGTGGGGTTATCAAGCTCTAAGCGTCGTACAACGTGAATGCCAAGGGCCAGAAATCAAAGCCCCTTGAGATGGTTGGAGACAGTTCAGCTTGAGTCACACGTTTCTCAGCTCCCGTGTTAATGGGATGGTGTGAGACCCAGAAAACGGTGGCCCAAAGCTAGTATGAGCCATGGTCTTCGTGGAATCATCCCTCACGCCTTCTACTCTCCAGCAGCAGCACTGATGTTATACTTGTTCCTCTAAGGCGCAGTTACACACACAGGGGCCAACGAGAGAGCGCCCTGCCAGGACAAATCAACCCAAAGAGATGCTTTTCCCCTTGGCACAGTCCCATATTTGCCCAGCAGCCCACATCCTGCTCTGCCCAGACCTTGGCGCAGACTTTTCACAGGTTAATTTAAACTCTCAAAAATTAATATCAAGCCCATATTCAGGAAGCACTTGGAGTCTTCGAGATTCACTAGAAGGAAGTTGGAAATCGTACCACTAATGCCAGATCGCTCATATGGCAATCAATCAAACACACCTAAGTCGTTCCCACAGATCAGCCACCGACTGTTAGCAAAGTCCCTCACTTCCTTTATACTGATTTATGGCAGCAACAGAAATATACTATCTTGTTGGACACACCTCCTTTCAGCCAGGAACCTATAAATGTCAAGGAATTATTATTCAAATAGAGAAGAACCCAACAAAATGGGGATCTGCACAGCCATCCTTGGAATGTGTCTTTTATGGAGTCAAGTTCTATCTACAGGTATTATGTCTAATTTTTATATTCATTAATTTAACTTCTGCAAACCCAAATCAATCACGGCACATTATATCTACTTGTTCCTTGGTGCTAGACTTTCCATCTCAAGGGGAGTTTTGTATCAAGGAGGAGGCAGTTCTTTGCTGATAATTGTGTTTGCAAGTATTTGGAAGAAACAGTTCTTTTTTGTTTTGTTTCTGGCTGAGAAATACAAATGATTGTAGTTACAACAAGTTAATCATTATGCCAATGTTTTCAGAAAGTCATTCATCTAAGGAAACGATTGGTCTTAGAAAAATCCCTGAAGTTCAGGAAAGGTGTATGTGTATTACTAAGAGGCCCCGAAACTTTATTATAATTGGTTAAACACACGGTTTGTGTACCACGAAAATGGGCAGAAAAGATTCCCCCGTCAATGCTCAGGGTGCTATTTCTTTCTGCAGGTGTGTTAGGCTTGGTAACTTCTACTTGCCGAGCAAAATCAGGTCAAGTCACTGAGCTCAGACAAGATGACCAAGTGCGTTTGCCACTCACTGCTTTAGACAGGTGACTTGAAACTCAGTCACTCAAGTATGGCTTTGTGTTCTTAGAGCGTCAAATGATGAACATGAAAGGGCTATTGGCAAATCATTGTGATTGTTGAGTCTCAGTGTCATTTTATCAAGATGCTAAGTGATCAGGACAGTTGGCCAGTCTGCCTGCTCTGTCTGTCTGTCTCTGTCTGTCTTGCCTCTCTCTTTCTCTGTGTGCCTCTCTCTGTCATCTGTCTGTGTGTCTCTCTTTCTTTTTCTCTCTCTTACTATCGTTTTCTCTGTACCTGCCTCTGTCTCTCTGTCTGTCTCTCCTCTGTCTGGCACCTATTATCTCCTTCCCTCCCTCCCTCTCTCTCTTTTCCTCTCTTCTTTCTTGCTTCCTTCCCTCCCCTCCTTCTTTCTTTCCCTTCCTTCCTTCATTTCTTTCTTCCTTCTTTGCTTTC
Organism: Galeopterus variegatus; assembly: GCF_000696425.1. Taxonomy (NCBI): domain Eukaryota; kingdom Metazoa; phylum Chordata; class Mammalia; order Dermoptera; family Cynocephalidae; genus Galeopterus; species Galeopterus variegatus. The sequence continues at coordinate 229,005 of NW_007726772.1, forward strand.
CTTTTTTTCCTTCTTTGCACCAGCCCCCCCCTTTTTCTTTGGTGTCGCTTTTTGCTGGTTTCATGAATTTCACAACATGGGGGAAAATCACCTAATTTCCAGAAACTTCCAGAATTCTCCATCTCCCCCCCACCCCCATCTTCCCCAGGCTCGGTGGGGAAAGCTCTGAGGAGAAAGTTTCATTTTGGAGATTGCTTTCATGAAAGCAGCACCCCAACCCCACGCCCTCACTGCCCGCACCGTGTGGTGGGTGTGCACGGTGTGGTGAGGCCAGCAGGCAGCTGACCGAGGGTGTCAGGAGACCCCAGGGGGATCTGCGGCTCGAGATCCTGTCTCCATGAAAAGTATTTGAAAATGGGAGGCAGAGTCCTCAGCTCCAGCTTTCATCAGTATAAAGTTAACCCTCCAGACTTGCAGTGGCTCTGAACAGTGATACAGGACTCACGTCAGCCCCTAAAGGCCAAGGAGCAAATTGCCCTGTCCTTATCTATGAAGGGACAAAAGGCAGCGGTAGTCTTGCTACTCACCGCTGAGGGAGTCTGTAGTTTTACCGTGATGCCACGTGCATGTGCACAGACGGGCAGTCCACGCTATGCATGTCTGTATTCACAGTTCAGAGGCAGGAATTCACCCTCCACAGAGCGAACCTCCCTGTATTCTCTTATGAGATCTGCTAAGGGCCCCGAGGTTAGGTACCATTATCTCCACATTTCAGGTGGAGAGACCAAGGCTGGGAAAGGTTATGTGGCTTGTCCAAAGATAGCAGCTGGTGAGCGGTGGGTCAGGATTTGAACCTGGAGCCAGGTCCGCTGGCATCTGGGCAGCAGTTTGGGCCCGTTAGCCCTCGCTGCCCCTTGCAGAGAGCTGAGGAGATGGACCACAGCATTTAGCTCAGTGCCGGAGCCCGCAGCGGAGCTTCGTGCCAAGAGGACCACGGCAGCAGGCGCTGTCCTCAGCTCCAGTCTTTGCACAAACTCTTGAGAAAGCCAGTTTGCCCAAGTTTGTGTTGGGCAGGAGGGGCTGTGGTATCCACTGCTGGTCCCAGCGATGTCCTTGGCTCTATCACTTACCAATCGTGGAGCCTCTGCAAGCCTCAGTTTACTCATCTGTAAATGGGGATTATGTTCCAACCTCACAGAGTTGTGTAGGAATGAGGTCACCGTGCACTGGCTGGCGCATGGAGGGAACCTCAGAACCATTCAGTGTTACTATTCTAGGCATTTTCCTAATGTTTGATCCAAACGCAACTTCCTAAATGCAGTGTGGTATCCTGGATCGGATCCTGGAACAGAAAAGGAAAAACTAGTGAAATCTAAATAAAGCTTGGAGTGTAGGAGCCTAGTTAGCAGGAATGGACTAATGTTGGTTGTGAGTTGTGACGAATGTACCACGAAAATGCAAGAGAATATTAGGGGAAATTGGGGAAGGGATATATGGAAACTCTATACAGTATCTTTGCTACTTTTTGGTAAATCTAAAATTATTCCAACACTTTTTTTTTTAAACTTAATTTCCCTTGGTCTCATTACTTCGAGGCCATTGTTTTGCAAAATGAGAAAGTAATAATTACTTACAAATTAAATCCTGGCAGATTGCTAATCCTCATACTTACCCTTTCTGTCGTTTAACTGGGGTTCTGCCCTGGCTAATGCCTTAAAAAGGAGAGCATGTCATGGAGGGACTTTCCTGAATTGTTGTGAGTATTTTAACGTGGGCGACATTCAGATCCGAGGTGGCTCTTCCGAGTCACTTAAATAAAGGGCCACACAGATATCTAATCGCTCCTCCGCACAGCTCTCCTCTCTTTAGCTCTTTATTTAGCGCCTTTGCAATAACACAGCATTGGGCAGAGTCCAAGTGCTGTAACCCGGCGCTGGGGACCATGACCTCGCCCGCCGTCTTCTGCAGCCTGAGTCTCTTGGAAGAGAAGGCAACCTGCCCTTCCCACCCCTGCACTCCACTAGCGCTGCCTCTAGCCAGGGTCACTGTGCTCATGCTGTTCCCACCGCCCAAACCAGGTCCGACTCCTGCCCCCTCTCCCCAGCCTCCACCTGCCTAAATCTAGCTGCTCTTTTGAGAGCTACAGAATTGTCCCGTGCAGAATCTGTCCCTGACATACATGCTTAACACACACACAGACACACACACACACTCTTACTTGTACACATAACTCACACACACAGGCAGATGCATACACAGGCACACCAAGGACAAACACACACAGAGACACACTCATAAATACACACACACACTTGCTCACACATGCTTATCCACACTCACGCACAGAGACACCATCATGCATACACACACTCCTACACACAGACACACACACAGACACACTCATACATATACACACACTCACATACAAATATACATCTCTCACACACAAACAGACACAGAGACACACTCATACATACATGCAGGCACACACAGACACAGGTACATGCATGGATACACAGGTGAACACACACACTCACACACAAACACACACATGCACGCAGCCCGTCATCCTACAGTTATCACACGTCCCCCCCATGGCATCTTGGCTAGCACTTACTTCTTGTACCGCACACACACACTCACACACAAACACACACATGCACGCAGCCTGTCATCCTACAGTTATCACACGTCCCCCCCATGGCATCTTGGCTAGCACTTACTTCTTGTACTAAACTGTGGGTACTTCTAGGGATCCTGCTGTGCTGGAAGGCCCTGGAGGGCAAGGACCATGCCTTGCTTACTCAGTACCGAGCTTGGCACTTTGCACCTCCAAGAACCTAGCAGAGGGCCTGGCTCACGCTGGCTATAGTGGAGCAGCCTGGGTGCTCCGGGTGCCAGGCTCTGACATGATGGGACAGAGGGTGTGGCCGTGAGCCACCCCAACTTCACAGCCTGCTGCTGGCTCCTGAGCAGTGTTTCTGTTTTCTCATACATATTTTATGGGAAACTAAACACTGTACCAGGAACAATATTAACCACATGCTCACCATTACTGCGTATTATTATTTTAGAATGTTTTGCTTTACTGACAGGTTAAAATGAAATCTCATTGTCTAAACTTGAATTTTGGGAGGCAGCACAGCAGAGTCATATAACATACTTGCTCTGGGGGTCGCCCTGCATGACTTCAGATCCTAGTCTCACTCCTTCCCAGCTGTGTAACCTTTGACAAGTTACTCCAGCTCCTGAAGCCTTGGATTTCTGCTCTATAAAACAGGTGTGCATGATAATTCTTCCAGAGGGTTGTGAGAAGATAAAGTGAGATACTACATGTCAAGCACTTAGCTCGATGCCTGGCATATGGCATTTGCTAGAAAGTGTGAGTTTCTTTTCCTCATCTTTCACTTTGCTGTCCCCCTCTGCTTCGTCTCCTCCTGTGGCGACAGTATTCTCCCTCAATTTCTCTTTCAACCTTGTTGTTTCCCTGTAGCCGACAACCAAAATTCCCTCCCAACCTAAAAGAATCTGCTTGCCATATAATCTACCATCCCATCTCCCCCGTTCAGATTCAAATGATACGTGCAATACACGGTTAGTACAGAAAATGCAGGAACTAGAGAAGAATGTAGAAAAAATGGAAAAACACCCACAATCCTATCACCTGAGAGGGCCGTGTTAAAATATGGTGTATTCCTTTAAAATTATGTGCATGTAAGTGATATCATTTAATACGCAGTTTTTCTATAATTTGTTATTATATTCCAAACATTTTAACTTGCCATTCACAATTTTTGGACAGGGAGGTTGTTTCAGGTTCTTTTCTATAATGCATAATACTGTGAAGATCATCTTTGCCAACGAATCTTTGTCCATGTTATAGAAATTATTATTTCCTTTGACTGGATTCTTAGAAATGGAATTACTGAGTCAAAGGATTGATCATTTTTGAGGCTTATAAAGCATATTAATAAGTTATTTTCCAGAAACATACCAATTCTTATTCCTGCTAATTAAAAACAAGAACAGAAATTTTCTACCCCTTCACCAGCTCTAAATATTATTATTCAAAAATGAAATCTTGGCTGAATTGCTGGATGAAAATGACACACTGTTATTTTAATTTTCATTTCTTTGCTTATACTGGATGTAAAACTTATTAAGCCATATGTATTCATTTTCTTTGAGTTGTCTGTCCTTTGTTCAACATTTTTTGAAAGTTAGTGTCTTCATTATTCATTATACAAACTCTCTTTATATTTTGTATATTTTATACTTTGTTATTATATTGATGACAAATATTTTCCCAGGGTGTTGTTTGCCTTTTAATTTGGAGTTAGATTTTTTCTTCACACACATTTTATATTTTTATAAATATAATATAAATTAATTTTTATAAATTAATTGCTGTTATTCTTTATGATTTCTTCTATTGATTTTAAGTCTAGATATTTCTAATAGACATCAGATAAACATGCAATTAGTTTCTTATTTTTGTGTGTTTTTAAAAATATTTAGTTCTTTAGTTCTGGCAATTATTTTGCTTTCTGACATGGAGTAAATATCTAAATTAGTTTTTTTCCTATATTTTAATTTTTATACATTTACATTTAACATTTTTGAGCTAAGTCCATAGGGAATGCAAGGGTCCCAGCCACTCTCACCATCCCATGCCTCTGCCTCCTCAATATTTATTTTTCAAGAATTTTTCAGTTATTTTTAGCCTATTTATTTTTCCTGATTAACTTTAGAATCATTTTTTAAAGAACCAATCAAAGAGAAACGTTTAGATAGGAATTATATTAAAAGGATCATTTTTATACTCATCCAGAAACCTGTTTCATCTCTGTCTGCCAGGAGACAGTCCAGAAGCTTTGCATAGGGTTTGTACTTTGATTCTTAGGTTATTTATTTATTTTTGTCCTTTTTGAGACTGGCCGCACCGCGCTCAGCCAGTGAGTGCACCGGTCATCCCTATATAGGATCCGAACCCGTGGTGGGCTCCCAGCGCCGCACTCTCCCGAGTGCGCCACGGGCTCGGCCCTTCTTAGGTTATTTTGAAGGAGCAATTTATTCTGGTGTCTCTGCTTCCTCAGTGCCCATTTTAACCCACATCTCCTCTGCTTGTCCTTCCTGGTGTCGCTCAGTAATTGCCTCAGGGTCAATCACGTGTGACCTTCTGCTGGACTCCTGGACATCCCTAACTGAAGCTCTTAGCCTGCTGTGCTCCAATTCTTACTTGTGTGTCTCACCCTCTAGAGCAAATTTCCAGAGGGCAGTGGAGGTATCCCATAATATCCCTCTGCCTGCTGGGGCTCAGCATCCAGTAGGTGCTCAATAAGTGGTTATTGATTGAGTTGTTTCTTACGACTCTAATGAATCGCTCCTACAGTTCCTTTGCATATGCTACAGAACAGGGGCTTTCAAGCTTTCGTGTGCATCAGAATCACCTGCAGTGCTTGTTAAAACACATATCGTTGGGTACCACCTTCAGAATTCCTGATTTGAAAGTCTGGGTGAGACCTAAGAATTTGCATTTTTAAGAAATCCCAAGTGCTAACTAATGCAGCTGATCTGTGGAACCCACTTTGAGAACCACTGCTCTATAACTCTTTCCTAATGTGACTGGGAGGGGTGGTTGAGTGGTTACTCAAAAAAGTTGTTTAAAATGGGGAATCATGAAATAGGATACACACTTTAAATGTTTCTTTTTAATTTGAAACATAGAATAAATCCACTTTGATTTACCAATTTGTGGATGCAGGCTTTTCTCTCAATAGGTGTCTTCTGTAGTTCTGCAGTGTCTTTCTTGTTAAGTCACACCCATTAAGCATCATGTATAATTTCCAATTTTAGTTTCTCTATAGAGGAGCACAAAATTAAAGACATTTGTAAAGCAATATGGGTGCAGAGCTTTTCCTATTGCTTTACAAATCCTTCTGCTACTTTTTGTGGTTGTCTCACCCACCTGATTTCTTTTTAGCAAGTTAATTTACTCAGTCTTGCCAAAACTTTCCACCTTATCTTACAGAAAGACATCTTTCCTTCTATGCTCATATTTCATCGATTGGTTTAACATTTAATTTAATGCTAAGTACATCTGGCACGAGAGGTTTGGGGCCCACATCTGACTCTAGATGATCACACAATGTAGTCGGTGGAGCAGAAGTTACCAGCTGTGCTAGAAATTGGCCCACCAGCCCTGGTGTTCAGCGGGTTTACGGAGGGTGGGGGGCCTCAGTTTATCTAGGTAGGGTTTAAATGAAGGACGGTAAAGAGAGCTTCCTGTCTGCTGGCACCTCTTGGATGCCTTTCATCCAGAGTTGCCAGATTTGTAAAATAAAAATACAGGATACCCAGTGAAATTTGAATTTCGGATTAAAAAATAATTTTTTAGTAAAAGTGTGTCCCACGCAACATCTTGGGGCGTGCTTATATTACAAAAGTCAAATTTAACTGAGCATCCTGTATTTTACCTGGCAACCCTGCTTTCACCCCATTTCCCTTGACCCCTGTCCACGCCTCCTTCCAAGCCAGCTGAAACATCCACTTCTCTCTGGACTCCTCCTGCCCTTCTCCCAAGCCCATGAATGGCTCCCTCTGTGGTTCCCACAACCCCTCTGCTCCGTGCCCAGATCATGGGTTACCAAGTCTGTCTGCCCAAGTAGCCTGTGAGCCAAATAATTTTTTAGTAAAAGTGTGTCCCACGCAACATCTTGGGGCATACTTATGTTACAAAAGTCAAGTTTAACTGAGCGTCCTGTATTTTACCTGGCAACCCTGCTTTCACCCCATTTCCCTTGACCCCTGTCCACGCCTCCTTCCAAGCCAGCTGAAACATCCACTTCTGTCTGGACTCCTCCTGCCCTTCTCCCAAGCCCATGAATGGCTCCCTCTGTGGTTCCCACACCCCCTCTGCTCCGTGCCCAGATCATGGGTTACCAAGTCTGTCTGCCCAAGTAGCCTGTGAGCTCTAGAGGACTGAGCCTTAGCTTCTATGGTAAATTCCCTCCTGTCTCCCTGACTTTTAATGCCTCTAGTTCGGAGATTATTCCATATTCACTGAGTGAATTAAGTAAGTGACAAACCCAGCTAACCCCCCAAAGTGAAGTGTGATGTGGCCCACTCCCCTTGAATGAACAAGAGTGTCACACTTAACTCTTGTCTTCAGAGGACCTCTCATCTGGCCTTTTTTCTTTGTAGTTTCACCTCCAGCAGCAGCAACAACGAGAAACACCAATGAAGCCACTTTGAGAGAGACACAGATGCCAACAGGTAATTCTATCTAAGCTTCAGGGCTGGGTGGTTGTGGCGCCCTTAGCCACCTTCAAGGAATCAGGAGGGACTGCTGCAGAGAGTTGGGCTGGGTTTAGATGTGGGACAGGAAGGACCTCCTTTGATGGGGCTCACCTGGGCTGGGACCTTCAGACCCTTCCTCCTTTCAGCTGACGGGCTGGGACCCTCCACACCGTCTCTGCTGGTCAGCACCTCTTACCTAAGATCTCTACCCCCAGGCTGTCCCACTGAGTGTCCAGTGGGGGTTACACCCAGTCACCAGGGCAGCAGAAGCACATGGGCACAGCGGCATCTAACTAAGGACCTCTGGATGTAATCCTGTATTTTTTCTCTTCTTTTCTACAATTTACAATAGGTCTTGAAAACATTGCCTCGGTTAATGCTTCAAATGGTAACTACTTCTGCTTAATATTTCTTCATCTTACCATAGTCTTGTGTGTGTATGTGAGCACGTGTTTGTGCAAAAGCACAGACCATGAGTTGAATCGAATAGTTCAAATGTTAAAAATATATATACCAGGACATAGAATAGTGAAATGGTTAAGAGCAACTCTCTGAGTACAAGCCCTGCCCCTTACTAGTCAGTTAAATCTTGGATAACTCCTCAGCCTCAGTTTCTCCACAGGGTTGTGCTGGGGATTAACTAAGATGACACATGTCAAGCTCCTGAATGTGATTCGAGGTTACCATGTTAGAAAATACTCAAAATCACCTGCCATGATTAAGCTTTGGAAATTGGCACCTTTGAGTGTGTGCCAGGGAGGAGAAGAGACGTCTCAAGGTGGAAGTTCAAAGCGCAGGGTTGCAGGGCTCTGGAAGCAAGTCTAGCTCTGCTCTTGCCACCTGGAATACTGCCCCACTTTCTGAAAGGAGCCTGCCTGTGGTAATTTCATCACGGTGCTGGGCTCACGCTGGGCACGTGCGTGCGCTGGTGAGGGAAGGGAGCTGTCAAGGGCAGGACGGGCTCTTCATAACTGGTGCCCGACTTGGGAGGTCAGGTCAGAGTGGGACCTGAAACTGACATCGCCACGGAGGCCTCCTCAAGACACAATGTTGGCCAAACTCTACGGAAGAGTCAGGAAAGTTGAGCTGATTAAGATGAGACACTAAAACACACTGAGGAATCTGTTTCATTGTCATGTCTTTTTGGGGTCCATGGTTACTGTGTGGGGCTCTGGACCTCACACAAGCCTGGGACATTGTCCCTTAGAAAGGACAGATCAGCGAGATGTCTGTGCCTCCCTCTAGATTTGGTCCTGAGGTTGGTGACTGGAGGTGGGCAGAGTAAGGGCTGGTATCGGAGCCAGGTGGAGGTCCTATACCAAGGCCCCTGGGGCACTGTGTGTGACGACAGCTGGGACATCAATGATGCCATCATGGTCTGCAGGCAGCTTGGCTGGGATTTGACCAGGATCAGGGCTGATTGTCCTAAATGACGTGGACTGCTTGGGGCAGGAGTCCTACAGGTGGAGCTGCCCCCACAGAGGCTGGCTCAGACACAACTGTGGCCCTGGGAAGATGCTGGTGTCATAATGAGATAATGCAAATTATGTAGCACAGGGCAGAGCGATAATAGTAACTACACCTATTCCTCTCTAAATCTTGGTTTCTCCATCATGAAAATGGAAATAATAGTAGTTCCCTGGGCAGGTTATTTTACCTCTAAGTGCTTCAGTTTTCTTCTCTAGATGCCAAGGGAAAACCCTACCATCATGGTTGCTGTGAAGACCAAATAAGAGAATGTAGGTGAAATGCGTAAAGCAACGAGTGGTAGAAATTTTGTCATCAGTCATCATAGTAACTTTTATTACTACGTACCTAACACTTGTTGCATGCTGTGTGCCGGTTAGTATGGTAAGCGTTTTATCTACATTTTCTCATTTAATTCTCCCAGTATCCCTATGGAGGGTAGTACCTCTCAATAAATCATCATCTACATCTCTTTATGGGAAAGGAAAGGCATTTTCATCTCCCACTCTCTGTCCACACAAAATCACTTGACATTTTTGGACTAAATGACGAAGCAATTGCTAATCTGTGCTTTTAGCAGTTTCATTCAGTTAGTTGAGAACCAGTAAATTAGCTCAAAGCCCTCAACATCAACTCCTCAAGCCTGTAAACACATGCTGGGTGGGCTAAATGTTCTCAAGGAAGTAAAAAAAAGCAACAGGTCCCACATTTT
>NW_007726772.1:239373-250517 GCF_000696425.1 Galeopterus variegatus
GATTTTTCTTTTATTTCTTTACAGTTCCTGAAACGAATCTTTTCAGAACACCTTTAAAAAGAATATTTTGTATTAGTTTATAAAATTATTTTATCCTATAAAGGTATTTATATCATACGAATAAATGCTGCCTTGCTGAACTTTAATGAATGGTATAAGGACTTCATAAAAGTACGATTTGTGTCCTTTCTAGAACTACAAAGTCAATAGAAACCTCTTATAGCTACAGCGTAGATGGACCATGTGGCTTCACAATTATGTTTTTCAATTTTATTTTGCTTCTGCCTCGAACTTCAGTGCATGTCAGAATCAACTAGAGTATTTGCTTGAATGCAGGTCTTTGGGGTTCACCTGCCTCCCTCCAGAGACCCTGCTTTGGAGGGCCTGAGCTGGGCTCAGGAATGTGTGATTTTATAGAACCACACATAAGGATGGTCTGCAGACCGCACTTTGAACAACCATCCTGCTGGCCCAGTAGCAAATTAAACTTTGGTGCTCGCAATGTAATTGAGGAAGCATTACTTAGCTAAGAATTTCCAAAGAAAGTGACATGAGATATGTATATATATTTTAAGTGCTACCTATTTCTGTTTATTGTCAAGTGAATTTAAGTTTTTTAACATTTTCCCAAATGGATGTTGGCTACATCATAAGTTTGATTTGTTGATATTAAAGACTTTTTCATAAGCAGATTGCTGATGTTGAACTTTTCACACTGAACGCTCAAAATGGTCTCAACATCCTTCTGCATCATTTGGCAAGAACCAGTCCCACTAGGATGCTCCTAAGCAGGAGAGACCACGGCCTGAGCTCTGTCTGTACTTTTCAGGGGAGCATGTCCTCTGCCTTCAGGGTCTTATGGCCTCATGGGGAGATGAACATATCAGCCGATCACACAGGCACAATCACATGTGTGAAACGTGCTGGAGCAAGGGGCACCTCGTAAGAGAGGCATGAGTAAGACACTGAGGAAGTTGCAGCTGGGTTGAGCTCTGGCGCAGGTGCAGGGGCAGCCAGGCCAAGCAGGAAGGAGAGCGTTTGCCTGTCACTCACTAGCACTGCTGTCAGGAACTTGAAAGGAACAGGTACAAACCTAGGGTGACTGTGGCCACCATCCCCCTAACAGTCATATGCTCCCCTCCTCCCTGCTCAGCCATCCTAATATGGTGTCTAGTCAGGGGAGTGTCCTGGTGGGAGGCTCTCTCTAGGTCCCATTCCCCAATCTCTGCTCTTGACAAGTTCTCTGAAGCTCTAGGAAGAAAGACTTCCGATCAGTAAATCCTCCTCCCTGCTCAGCCATCCTAATATGGTGTCTAGTCAGGGGAGTGTCCTGGTGGGAGGCTCTCTCTAGGTCCCATTTCCCAATCTCTGCTCTTGACAAGTTCTCTGAAGCTCTAGGAAGAAAGACTTCCGATCAGTAAAGTTTTGGAAGTATTGCCTGTGTCTGGTGGGAGGACAAGGTTTGCGTTTGGGGACAAAAGGGTGAATAGCTGCAGTCAGATTTGATTCGTTTGCTTTCCAAGTCCTTGGTCCTTGTCTAAATGTGGACGGAGACGTGGAGGCAAGGATCGGTGAGTCTGCAGACAGGATCGGTGAGTCAGTCTCTGGAGAGCTCATTCTTGGTCACGTCTTGAATCAGCATGTTAAGCAATGAACAGTTGCTTAATGTCTGGCACAACATCCACTTTGTGGCATCTCACGCCTCTGTATCATCCCCTCTGGCTGGCCTTTCACTTGAGGACAATGAGACTTCATGGAGAGGACTCAGATGAGGATCCCATTCACAAAATCCTTAACCCCCACTGAGATAGATGCAGGCTACAGGGTAGAAAAGATAGTACCTGCGAGGATGAAATAACCTGCGCACTTGTGATAAGCAAAGGAGAAGCACTTACTGCCTTTTTAAAAGTGAAAACCATGATGAGCAATATGATCTTATCTTGACTGGTGCTGCAAAAGCAATAGAAAAGCAGTACGAAATCTTAGTCAAAGCTGCTGAATGACTTCCCACTGAAGACCCACCTTGGGTGGGTTATGGAAGGTAGGTTGGCAGGGACCACCCTCTTTGCATCAGCAAGAACCAGAAGGAGTGGGTCTGGTGGCAGGCAGTAGCTGTGACAAGAGGCAAGTACAGGATGCCAGTTAAGAGGGTAGACAGGGAAGTTAGAGTCTGTGTGTCCTTGTCTGCTTTCATAGTGTCTGTGCCTCAGTGTTATCGTAAGAACAGATGACAGGGTTGGAGGGAGGATCAAATGAGATAATGCATATAAATAGTAAGACAGAGTATTGTCTTTAAAAAATTGCAAAGACACAGTACGTCTTCATGAATGCTTTCTTCAGTTTCCTTTCCAGAGTGTTCTTCCCCTTAGGCCTCTCTTCCAGCATCACTGAAGTGGCCTACCTGCAGATGTGGGCTGGCTTGATGATGCCTTGCTTGTTCTAATGCTCAAGGTCTTCAGTTTTTCCCCATAAGAGCAATAAATACACAGTAGGTACATTTCCTACCTTCATGAGATTTGTGGCAATGGCTGAGTCCAGGGGGAAAGTGCCTAGGTCTCTGGGGGATGTCTTGAGTGATCTCTTTGTGGTTTCTCCTGGTTGGGCGATTCTCACAGCTCATCTTGGACACTGGTCCTCAGTGGTAGAGACCAGCTTGTCTCCATTTCCTGGAAGACAAACAAGTAGAAGCTTCTCTTCAGGTAAGTTACCACCACTCCCAAAATGCAGCCAGAATCATCTACAACTACGTAGCTGATTATTGGGAGAAGATAAGTTGGTCTCAACAATCAGTGCAAAAGGGCCTGTTCAAAATGCATGGACATAGGACAACCCAAAACAACTTCAAAGTTCTGTTCATTGCAATGGATGAGCATTGTCAAGACTCTAGAGGTCAGAGTTCATGAGTTGGATGCAGATCCTGGCCTTGACAGCCATGTGACGAAGCAGGACACCTGGAGCCGGGCAATGGAAATTGCATGGTGTCATCTGGACTGTGCTTAAATGGCAGAGTTTGAATAGATGGCTCTCTCAGGAACATCTGTCAGCGTGTCTTTGAGTGTGGGAACAGGCGCGGTGTGTCAGAAATGAGGTGGGCATGTTCTGGGGCGGATGTTCTCTAGATGCTGTTTCTGTTGAAAGAAGGCTCTGGCTGCCTGTTCCTGCTGTGAATTGCTTCCTCATTTTCAGGGGTGTGTAGCCACGTGGCCTCAGTGGCCCTCTTATTGGGCCATCAAAAACATGGGCAGGGCAGGCAGAGGAATCTATTGTGGACCCTCATTCTAGCTGTTGGGGGCAGGTGGAGCAGGTCCCTGACATACGCAGCAAGTCCTTTCACTGGCTGGTTGGTTCTGTTAGAGAAATTCAAATCTCCAAACCCTGACTGCTGGTCTTGCCAGGACCTGCATTGAAAAAGAATCTGAGGAGTTTTTCAAGTGCCTTAACCCTCCTTACACGAAATAATTGATGAGTAATGATGAAATAATTTCTTGGATGATGAATTAGGAAAATGTTTCAAGATACAGGAAAAATAAGATCACTAAGAGCCCGTAATGTAACCTGGATTTGTAAAAGGACCCAATGAATCCATATGGTAATTAGAAGATAGAACGAGTTTCATTCTATTTTTTTTAATGAATATGTGTCTATCTTCTCTGTCCTTTTGAAGACCTCTAAAATATGTTTTAAAATAGTGAAATATTAATCCTCATGAATATAGTTAGACCTGCTCAAACAGCAACTCAAAAACTAAAATTGAGTCTGATGCACCTTCTCTGGACTCACTGATGACAAAGATCCAGGGTTCTCTAGATTTTGGTTTGTTTCAAGATAGAATAAAAATTTCTCAGGATATGGGTCAGAAGGAACAGGATATCAGACACCAAAATATTCTCTCATTTAAGAGCCCATGAGTGGCTGTTCTCAGTGCTGACTGTTCTCGATTTTTGGACTGTGCACTTGGAATCCTTGACAACCAGTTTATTTTTTTTATTTTTTTTTTAAAGGTTACATAAATGAATATCTGTTTCTACGCACAAATTATTCACATTTGGAAAAGAAGAGAATTTAACATGCATCCTTGGTATATTAAACTTTGAAAATCTACATTTTTCTTCCAATAGTCTTATCTCTTCTCTGAGGAATTAAACTCTAAAATATACATAAACCATCATTTAAACTTATTCTTGACAACCAGTTTAAACTATCGTCTCTTGTCCAGCCCTTTTTTCAGAGCATAGATTATATCCTGTGACTATAAGCTGTGGCATTAGGGGGCCTAGCAGAGACATGTACTTTATTATGTCTAAAATTGTTGAACATCTCATGTCAAACTCTCTTGCTTCAACCTGCTATTGCAAAAACTTACTTTTAGTGAGAACGCTGGAGGCACACAAACCCAAGAAGGAAACACAGCGCCCCCTGGCATGGTTGTAAGGTGAAGCTGAAGCCAATTTCTGTGACCTGCAGGAGATCGTTTCTAAACAGTGGGACCTCTTTTCTAAGATGAATTTGGTTTCTTTCTAGGTCAGAAGATCCTGCAGACTAGAGACAATGGTAAGTCCTTTTCTTTCTTTATTCCTCTTCCCAGGGCTTTGATTACTGGCTGGGTTGACCAGCTGTGCCTCTGCTGCTGCTGTAGGCTTAGTTGAGGCTGAGTGCAGCCCTGGCCACAGAGCAAATGCCTGCCTTTTAGGATGCTGGGATGGAGCAGGGACAACAGATATAGGTGCCCAAGCCCCGGGCATATCTCAGACGCACACTCAGCCAATCCCCTCTGTTATTCTCTTTCCTTCTTTCTGACTCTCAGTCATTCGTTGGATGAGATAGCTTCAGCTCAGAGTCAGGATAATTGGGGGAAAAAAAAGTCATTGCTTCTTCTTACCGATGATAAGAGTTGTCTTAGAGGTAACTAACCTCTACCAAGCACTTGTTATGTACTCTGCACAAAGTTATTTTCATGCACTGAGTTAATACAAAAAAATATTTAAAATACTGTCTGGCACACAATAAATGCTCAACTAATGCATATAGTAAGTGCTATTATCATTATATCTCTCCAACAACACTTTAAGGTAAATATTATTATTGTGCCCATTTTGTCAATGAGAAAACCATGGCACAGTTAGGTAGTTTATCAATACTTACTTGTATATGATCACATGGCTGGTAGGTGGCAGGGCAGAGATTGGAACCTAGGAGGGGTGCCTTTCCCCCCATCTCTGACATTACTATGGAAGAGCACTCTGACGGACAAGAGATGTTTGTCTATGACCTGTTTCTCTTCACGTTTCAAAGTGAGAGCATGCAGACCTTTGTGCCAACGTTTGATGTGTCAGGGTCATCTGTGTGTTCCCTTAAGACAACTGATTCTGCTGTTGAGCCACTGGCACTGTTGAGGCCAATTTTTCACCTTCCAGGACAAGACTTCTTGAGGGGCAGCTTACTGGCTGACCCCCAGCAAAGGACAGGCTGAGGCTGGGAAACCAAAAGCTCTTTCATGCTGGGAAACCAAAAGCTCTTTCAGAGGGATCATTCACAGGAGTGACCAGAAAGGGGCAGGAAGAAGGGTTAAGGAGGCCCAGAATGCACTCTGGGAACTCCCTGGAATAGTCCAGTTGGCCTTTCCTTCCTTTTTTCCTGACCCCCTCCTACCCCCACCCCAACAACAGCAACCTGCCCACTGTGTCTTGCATCCTGTTCCAAGCTCTCTGGCCACAAATTTTTTGTAACCTCAAAGTAACCATAGAAAAGCCATACCCAGGATTGGCTCCTGCTGTCAGGATGTTGGGCTGGGTCCCTCAGGACCTCTTGCCTGCTTTCTTTGCATAATCAGTGCAGCTTTTCACCAGTGGGTGGTTTAGTAGCATCAGCTGTGGTCATCTCTATGGTAGGAATTAGGCTCTCTCATCCCCTCACAGCAGAGGAGACTGGAAGGGTAGGATCAGGCCCATGACGATGGCATCTGGGACTTGATCCTGGTGGCAGTGGAGAGTACATTGTAGTGTCTAGAGCCGGGAAGTGACTTGAATATATGTGTGCTTTCTAAAGATAAAGAACTTGAGGACAGTCTGGTGGAGACAGACGAATCCGCTTAGCACGGGAACGGGCACAGAGTAAAGGCTGGTTGAACCGATGAGTGTGGATGGATGAGAGAAAGGAGGGGCAGAGCTAGGAGGTCCCTGGGACGCCCCTGGAGTAGGCCTGGTTCCAGAGGGTGAAGGTCTGGTCCAGTGAAATGGCAGTGGGAGTAGAAAGGAAAGTGGGCTTGGTGACAAGTTGTGTGTAAGAGGCGAGAAGGAGGAATCATATGTGATGTCGAAGTTTCCAGCACAGTGGATGTGGAGCACGGTGACACCGTTGACCCAGCTGGAGGAGAGAGACTGTATTGAGTTTGGGATGGTGGCGGTGGGATATCCAGGAGGCCACGGACAGTGGTGGCCTAGAGCTCAGGGCTGGGGCTGACAGGGCTGGGTCAGGACCAGAGAGGTGGATGTGGGCTCCTCTGTCTGGAAAGTTCTCAGAGTACATGAGATTCACCAGGAGGAAAAGACAGGGTGAGAAGAGAGCAAAGACAGTACTTGGGAGAACAGTGACATTTAAGGTCCTGAGAGGAGAAGAATCAGTGTGGGAGATGGGACAGGGTGGCCAGAGGGGTAGAAAAAGGAGAGCTGGGTGGCTCAGGTCAGGGGCTGACAGCGCCAAGGTGAGGGCTCCCTGCTGTGTAGATGCAGGTTTGCCTCTGAGGCTGGTGAATGGAGGTGACCGGTGTCAGGGCTGGGTGGAGGTTCTGTAGCAAGGCTCGTGGGGCACTGTGTGTGACGACAGCCGGGACACCCAGGATGCAAATGTCATATGTCGCCAGCTTGGCTGTGGCCATTCTGTGTCGGCCCCCAGCGAGGCCCACTTTGGTCATGGCTCAGGGAACATTCTCTTGGGTGACGTGTACTGCTCAGGAAGGGAGCCCTACCTGTCGAGCTGTTCCCACAGCAGGTGGTACAGCCACAGATGTGGTCACAGGGAAGACGCTGGAGTTGTGTGCTCAGGTAGTGCAGATATCGCCCCCCCTCCCGGTGTCGTGTGTGCAACTCCGAGGACAGATATTGACTCAGAGTTGATATTACTGTGTGTTTGTGCTGCGTGTGTGCTGTGTGTGGGGTGTGAGTGTTGTGTGTGTGTTCACCCCCCCTCCCGGTGTCGTGTGTGCAACTCCGAGGACAGATATTGACTCAGAGTTGAAATTACTGTGTGTTTGTGCTGCGTGTGTGCTGTGTGTGGGGTGTGAGTGTTGTGTGTGTGTTCTATGCATGTGTGTTGTGTGTGTGCACATGCATGCACGTGTGTTCCGGTTTACCTGCTCTGCTGTAAGACATGCCTCATCTGATGTTAGGGGACAGGTATTACTGTACATTTTCACATACAAAGAAATTGAGGCTCAGGAGGTGAAGGGACCTGTCTGTTGACCTAAAGCTGGGAAGCGGTGGAGGTGAGCGTCGGCCTCAGTCCTGCTCTGAGCTTGCTGATGCAATGACTCAGTGGACTGGTTCTCATGAGCAGCCTCGTGACCATCCCTGGCCTGGGATGACCACATAAGTATCTTCCTAAGTGGCAGTTTTTCCTCCTTTAAAGGAGGAGGAGGATCAGGGAACTGCTGGTCCTTAACACTTAAAAGCACACCAAAATCAAACTGAGGAGTAACCACTACATTCTCTTTACTGGGGATTAAATGACAAGCAACTGATACTTACACCCTCAGTGGGATAGAGAACTTCTGCCTGTTGCAGCCCAGTGAGGCCCTGACTGCGTTTCTCCTGTGTTCACATCATGCTGGTAGGTGTTCAAACACCAGGGGGTCCTTTAACCCACAAAGAAACCTCCGAGGATACCGTCCCATTGTGTGTCCCCCAAAGAGGAGTTTCTATTTAAACCGTCCCCTTTGGGAGCTACCTCTGGCATTCGCTGTGTGGACGGGCCTGTGCACGTGCCACCATGCACAGGATGTGACCATCCATCCACCACACAAGAATGGGCTCTGCAGGGAGTGGGGTCCTCAGGGAAGCCACTAGTGGGTGGGTTTATTTTGGCTTCTTGAGGGCATCTTTGGAAACCGCCTTTCTTCCTGGTTGGGGGCACCTTCGCAGGAATATCTTGGTGATGGCAAATATTTGTCATTTGAGTATGTTTGAACTATAGAAAAAGGTGGATGTCATTTGAAGTTCAATCTTCTGATTAGGATGAGCTTGTTAATGAGCTGGGTGATTTCTGGATGGAGACCGTGGAAGCACAGGAGGTGGAGGACGGTGGCAGGAGCAGAGGACGCTCACAGCAGCAGCCCAGCACTGAACGGCGGCTGGCAAAGTGACCAAGAGATTGGCATTGGGTTTCACGGGGAGAACACAGCATTTTAGCAATGGAGGGGGCTTCAGGGTCTCTGCGTCCAGCTCTTGCTTCGGGGCCGAGGAAGCAGAGGGCTGACCCTCCTTGGTGAGGGCTAACATCGACTGGTCTGTTCTTTCCCCTCTGCAGCTGCTTTGTCTTCCACCGAGGCACCCAGAATATCAGCTACAGCAGAAGGTAACGTTGGTACGTGGGACCCCCATGGGAGTATTACCCTGTGGCACCCATAGGTTGATCTCTGGTCCGGAAGAGGAGCAGAGGGCCTAGGAGGTGTGGATGCTCAGCTCCCAAGGGGGTCCCTTCTGAGCATGATCTCAGACCTCAATAGGCATCTCTTCTGCGGATCATGTCTAAGATTGGGAGGGAGTCAACCTGAAGAGGCATCTTCAAGAAGCTGCAAGGTGGAGCCTGCTGTGCTGTTTCTAGGGGTCTGTTGCCCGTGATTAATGCTGGCACTGTGGTGCTCACCAACCCATGCCGACCCCTGACCAGCCTGGGGCTGGGTCTCTGGCTGCAGAGCCTGGAGAGGCACGTGCAGGCCTGGTTAGGTAGCCAACCTGCTGGGGCAGCCACCTTGCCCACATTAGGCCATCCTGGCTCCCTCTCAACCTAGAGAATCATGATCCTCAGCCTGTGGCCATCAGAGGTCTTATACTTCCCACGGGGACATTTCCAGTGAGAGGTTTGCGAGGCACAGTCAATATAGCCAGAGGTTCTGGCAGCCTGGGCTTCGGGAAAGGAAGTCACTTTCTATTTCCCATGTGAAACTTTGGAGCTAGGACAAGATTAAGGACAACCTCCATACCAAGCCCCTGGCCTTGAGAGTCCTGATGTTCCTTGCATCAGCCTTTCTGTTGCTCAGGCCCATCGGATGATGCCTGATTTTACCTTTTCTTTCTCTTTGCTGTGGTGAAGGTCACAGATGTCACTAGAGCTGAGGATGAGCCTGGCTTTATTCTAACTTAGCCATGTCCCTTCCCGAGATCCCCTACCTTTTCTTGTTTACAGCAGCCGTAAGAGGAGAACCTGTTCGCTTCTCTGTAGTGGTTTCCCCTGAGGACACTGTTATGTATTAGGAAAAGCAGCTGGACATGACAAGGCTTTTGATATAACTGGTCCAGCCAGGAATAGGAGCAATGGGGGCAGAGGGGTTTGGCTGATCTGTCTGTGACACAGGACGACAGATAGGACCTACCTGGAGCTGCTCTGCTCAGTGTGAGGCGTGTCACACTTCTAGATCCAGACAACTCATGTAGAAGCCCAATAGATAACCCAGACAGCAGCTGAGTGCTCCGCATGCAGTGGGTTAAGATTAGCTCTCAAATCATCTTCTCTACAAATCCCAGCACCCAGTCACCTCTTGCAGATGCCCTAGACAAGTGCCAGGGCTCCTTGGAGCAATTTGAAAACATAGATTTAAAACTGGTGTCTTACTTAAAGGAGAAACGTTAAAAACATTTCCACTAGAATCAAAAACAAGGCAAGTGTGTTCTCTATTTGCATTGCTGTTCAGTATTGTACTGTAGACACCAGCCAATGCTATTAGATAAATCAATAAGAGGCACAAAAATAGGAAGTAATTTTTGCATCCATCCCCTGGAGACCTGCACAGGTCCCATGTAGTCAGAACAGAATCAGGGATAAGTAGGTCGATACAGAGATATTCCCCACCCAAAGAGCCTTTTAGAATTGAAAAACTCAAGGTTTGACATGTTTCTTGACTTTTCCAAAGTAACACAGCAAGACAAAATCTAGATTAGGAATGACACTTCCTCGGTAGATTCCAGTTTACTTCCAGCCCTTGATTCTCCTCAGAGGAGACCTAACTTTGTATCTTCTGTTTTTGTTTTGTTTTGTTTTTCATCTTCTACAATTGCCATGTGATAAGATTACCACGGTAAATACTGAGACTACCATTGTGATAATTAACGAATAATTTTACATGAGTTCCTCTCTGCAGTTCATAATGCCAAGTATATCCATGGGTTTAACTCCTATTCAGGAAAACTTTTAGGGAATGGGGTGGGAGGAAGTGTTGCTGTCAGCACATATTGCAAAGGGCGATCCCTTCTCGACCAGAGGGCTCAGCTAGAGGGGAACATCCTTCATCGGTCATGTCCCCGTGGGTGTGGTAGACTCATTCAGAACATGGGGGACCCAAGAGCCTGTGTGTTTAGGGGCAGAAAACAGAGGGATCAGGTTCCAGTCCAGAGTGCTAGCTCCCCCATCTCCACAGCTCTGTGCTAACCTGACCTGGGATATAGGGCCAAAAGGATCAGGTGCAGAATGTGCTCCAAGCCAACCCTAGAGCCCAGATGAATGCCAGAGGCTTTCCCAGGATGTGGTGGTATCATAAGAGTCTCTTCAGCCTGAGGTGTCACGTGCCACAGTCTAGGAAACGGGGCTTTGCAATGCTTTGCTTACGGAGGGCTCTGCTGGATGGTCTCTAGAAATATCCCAAACATAAACTGGAAGGAGCAATCACAACCACTTGGAGCTCAAGAGCGTTGGATTGGACAGATCACTCACTAACCTTTCCACTTGAAGAACTCAAACCCCAAAAATGTTAAACTGCAGCCCAGTTAGAGATGCTCTAGGAAATTTCTACTCAACCCTAAGAATCTGAATGAATGAACATTGCTCTCAGTAGGGACACACAAAAGAAATGGTGTGTTTTCCACAGGATCTGATTTGGTATTGGACCTGAGGCTGGTGAACGGAGGTGACCGGTGTCAGGGCCGGGTGGAGGTCCT
>NW_007726772.1:250977-251480 GCF_000696425.1 Galeopterus variegatus
GAAGGAGCCTAGGAGAGGACACCAGTCAAGGCTTTCTCCCCCTCCTGAGGCCATGCAACCTACAGGCAAAGACAGAAGCGCTGGCCGCAGGTTTCCGTTTCCCACGGAGGCTCCTGGGGGAGGGCGACTTCGACGCTGCATAGGCAGGGCTCGGGCGGGACGGCCTCCCTTGGAGGAGCCCCAAGCACAAGGCTCCGGGTGGCAAGGGGGGGTCTTCAGCCGTGATGACCCAGTGAGGGGGTCCTCGAGTGGAGGCCCCGGGGTCAGGAGTGCAGACCTGGGCACAGTGCGACTGTCCCGGGTGGTAGGCGCCCGAGTCTGCGACTGTCACTCCCTGCAGAGAGCTGCAGAGCAGTGCGGGCACCCGGTGGGAGGGAGCGGGTGGGGAAGGGTGACCCAGCGAGGCCTGTCAGCCCGAGCCTAGAAACTGCCTAGGGTCGGGCCTGGAAGATGGCATTCGGGATTTGGGCCCAGAGCGGAACTCCACGGTCTTCCTCCTGGCT
>NW_007726772.1:253401-253963 GCF_000696425.1 Galeopterus variegatus
CCTGAGCTCCCTGAGCAGGAGACGTGAGCAGGCACACGGGGAGCAGGTGGCAGGATCCAGAAGTGCGGCTGTGCTCATGCTGCTGCCCGGGGCACACAGGCCTCCTGGTGCCTTTCCTTCCTCCGAGTCTAACTGCAGCTCTTGTCCTTGTTACCGGTTACAGACGTATGGCCGGGCACGCCCTCACCTGCAGCAACAGGTAAATTCTCCCGTCAGCCATCTCGGAGGCTCCCTTTGTATCTCTGGATAGACTTTGGGGTTGGAAATGGCAGAATGAGGCTCAAGCTGGACCCTCCATCTATCCCTGTCCTTTGGGGGCGGATGGGGTGCGGGGAAGGGGACTCTCTGGAGGCCAAGTCATTGGTGTGATGTCACGCGGGACTGGTGCCCCGTGTGGAGTGGATCCTGTCCCAGGTGCTCCGGAAAGATCCTCCTTTAGCGACTCAGGACGAGCCCTGGTGGGTTTGCGAATCGTCCTGGGACCTCGTTCATGATTCTCAGGCCGTGAGCTGCAGGCCTGGGAAGAGTGGGGGGAAGTGGCCGTCCCTGCACCTGTCTGGTC
>NW_007726772.1:255127-282159 GCF_000696425.1 Galeopterus variegatus
GTGGGCCTCCTTGACCTTGGGCCTCCCCCTCTTGGCGTAGGGTTTGCTCAGGGACACAGCCTTTCCGACGGTCCCATCCCAGAACGGATCGTGTAGGTGCTGGCGAATTGGGAACGTGGGCACGGGCCGGGTCTGTCACCCGTAGCTCTGGAATGCCGCCCTGTGTCTGCCCATGGCTGGGAAAGGGGCCACTGAGCGTCTATTTCTGTCACCTCCCCTGAGGTCATGGTGCTTTCCTTGCCGTGCGCCTCCCGAGACCTGGACAGAAAAGGGGGTCTCAGGCGAGTCAATGCTGAAGTCTAACCGCTGCCATATTCACAGGCGAGGGCCTGCCCAGGTGACTTTGGCCATGAAAAACGTCTCAGTGTGGAGCTTGCTGCAGATCCTTGACCTCAAGAAAGGGATGGATGAGGTGTTCTTATGTTTTTCTCTAGGTGACGAGTCAGCTCTGTCCCTGAGGCTAGTGAACGGAGGTGACCGGTGTCAGGGCCGGGTGGAGGTCCTATACCAAGGCTCGTGGGGCACCGTGTGTGATGACAGCTGGGACATCAACGATGCCAATGTGGTCTGCAGGCAGCTGAGCTGTGGCTGGGCCACGTCCGCCCCAGGGAGTGCCCGGTTCGGCCAGGGCTCAGGGCAGATTGTCCTCGATGACGTGGGCTGCTCGGGGCAGGAGTCCTACCTGTGGAGCTGCCCCCACAATGGATGGCTCAGACACAACTGTAACCACGGGGAAGACGCCAGTGTCATCTGCTCAGGTGGGCCTCTGCCGTAATGGCCCTCTTTTTTTGTTTGGTGTTCTTCAAGAGAGGGATGTGGTTTCCTGTCACTTTGAGTTTTTTTGGAAAGTGGTCTGTTTTCTCAACACTCTTCTTGGGAGTTACCGTCCCCATATTTTGGTGGATATTCTAATTTTATGGGTGTTCTGTAATTGCTTTTTTCAGTACATGCTTAGACGATACACGGGTTTAATGTAACGCTGTTTACAGTTTGAACAATAACTTCTCTGAACCCTTGTTTGAAACTAACTCTTGACCTTTCTGCCTATGAGTCAACCCTCCTGGAGGGGTCCTCGGGAGTGTTCGTACGGGGAGAAGACGGATGCCCATCCAGCCTTTCTCTTGCTCCTCTGGATTGTTTTTCTAACACATCTGCACTGAGCCTGACTTACGTTTGTTTCTCTTTCTTGCAGCTGCAGAAGTGAATTTTACCACCCCAGGTGCGTTCGCTCTATGCCAGCCTAGCAGTGTTCCTCTCTGCAACTTTTCCCTCTCCTGTTTGCAGAAGTGAGAGGCATAGAGCAGGCTTGTCCTCAGGAGTGATTTCTTTCATGACTCAGGTTTGTTAAGGTGCCAAGCTGAGCTCACAGTACCATGACTCTCGGGTGTAGCTCAGCCTTGGAGAGCCCCCTGGCCTCCTGCCATCGCCTGACCGTCATTTTTCACAGATGCTGCTGGTTGAGGGAGGCTTTGGCATCCAGTCACTTCAGATGAAAATAACTGTCTAAATTAGTCCACGGAGAAATGTGACCAAGTAATACTTCTACACATGTTTGTTTAATAAAGACTTCCTTCCCATTGAGAGAGAAATCCCCAAAGTGTTCTTTGTGCCACAATGAAAATATTCTGTGCCAGGTATATAGGGAAGGCTGCACATTCTAGCCCTTATTGGCCGTTAACCGTATAAACTGGAATAGTTAAGGCTCTGAGAAGTCCTTAGGAAAAGAAAGGAAAAGGATTTGACTTTGTCTATCAA
The DNA here is from genome assembly GCF_000696425.1 of Galeopterus variegatus. NCBI lineage: Eukaryota > Metazoa > Chordata > Mammalia > Dermoptera > Cynocephalidae > Galeopterus > Galeopterus variegatus. The sequence continues at coordinate 256,883 of NW_007726772.1, forward strand.
ACTAATAATTATGGAATTAAAAATATTATCTAGTAAAATCCTAAAACAGCTTCATTTTCTTTCTAGATGGGTGGCACCCAATTACTACAACCGCTGTAGGTGAGTATCACATTTTCCATCTGAACTGCAGGACATGGACTTCTTATCTCCAAGCTTGGCCTTCCACAAAGTGGGCACCCTCCCAACCCACCCACCCCTGGCCCCAGCCTTCGTTAATCTGCACATACAGCTTGGCCCTGTCTTGTGCCACTACACCACACATGCAACCTACACACAGACACCTGCACATCTCTCCTTCTGGGAAGAGGACTTTTGTTTTAACTGAGCAGTTCTATTTCCTCTTCATTTGAATCAATGAGATAACTATTCTTAAAGGAATAGACTTAAAGGCTTTTATTTCTTGGAATATCTCCAAAGCTTTGGGAGAAGGAAGAGACACAGTAATAAATAGGTAATTTCACAAGTAGTTATGCTTTTCCATGTACTCTTTATTTCACAGTATGGGTATGTTTCAATAGCTGTCCACTGCTCTTAAACATGATATGACTACTTCTCTGTGTCATTAAATCTTTTCTCACGATCATTTTACGTACTTGTATTGAGATCCCTTATACACCTAGGCCATGAATTATTTAACCAATCCCCAGGTACTGGATGTTTAAGTTACTTATATTTTTTCATTATTATAAATGATTCTGTGATGAATATTTTTCTAGATAAATCTTTGCTTACTGCGTCAATTGTTTCTTTAGGACAGAAATAGATTTACTAGACCAAAGTTAACATAGTGTCTGGTACGTAAAATATATTTGATAAATATTAACTCTTACTATGTTAGGTATTTTAAGATCTTGCTGTGTGTGTGGTCAAGCTGCCGATGAGAATGGTTGTAAAGTTACAATGGTGACAGAGGCAAACTGATTTCTGACCTCAGGTAGCTCACGGTATTGTACATTTAGTACAGAATTAACTATGTAATTGCAGTTGTAACAGGCGCTTCCAAGGAAATTTCAGTGTGTAAAGGGGGCGTATTAGCAGAGACCTTATGTGATTGGGGAATTAGGGGAAGTTCTTTATGGAAGTGACACTTTAAGCTGAGACTTACAAGAGGAGCAGGCTCATTTGCTGAAGTGTCTTCCAGCCAGGAGTACTTTGAAGGCCCCAGGGTGGGAAGGAGCTTGGCTCTTTGAAGGAGGGAGGGGCTTGGGGGGGAGACTGCAGGAGAGCTGTGCCAGGGTCACGTCACCCGGGGCTGTGAGTGGGTAGAACTCCTGACTTTCTCTTTGGGGCAGTGGGAGCTGTTCAAAAGTTTTAAGCAAGGGAATTACATAATTGAAGTATATTTGGAAAAGATCATGCTTATCTTTTCTGCCAGACTGTGTTTCCTGAAGGCAGGGGCCACGCCTGCCTTTTTCATTACTGCATTATCATTATTACCTAGCATTGTGTCTGCCATTCAGGAAATGTTGGTTGAAAGAATAAATGAAATAATGGATGAATGAGTGAATGAATAAATACAAAATTATAATCGACATTTTGGTGTACATTCCACACACAAGATATACATGCTTTATAACCCATTTTATAACATCCATTGTCACTTAAGACTACATAAAAATCACTATTCATGGCCTTAAAATTAACATTTTTTGTGGCATTGAAATTATTTCTATGCAAAAAAAAAGAAAAAAAAAGAAATTATTTCCATGCGATAAAGTTTAATGACTACACAATTTTTCATAGTATGAATCTACTGTAATTTCAACAATTACTAATTATAGGACAAAATAATTGTTTCTAAGTATATTTTATAATCTTAAGTAATTATATACAATAACATAATTTATTTTATTTTATAATTGTTTCTATTCTATTTTTAGAAATCTGCAATTCATATCCAATTATCTTTTAAGAAACACAGTTTTTCCCTCAGAATGGAAGAAAATATTTGTAAATCATATATCTGTTAGGGGTCTTATATATAGAATATATGAGTAACTCTTATTGGTCAATAATAAAAAGTCAAATAACCCAATTGAAAAATGGGCAAAAGATCTGAATAGATATTTCTCCTTAGAAGATACACAAATGGCCAACAGGCACATGAAAATGTGTTCAACATCATTAACCATCAGGGAAATGCAAATCAAAACCATAAAGAAATGCCACTTCACAAGGTTGACTATAATCAAAAAGCCAGGTAATGACAAGTGTTGGCGAGAGTGTGGAGACATCAGACCATCACACAGTGCTGGTAGGAATGCAAAATGGTGCAGTCACTTTGAAATGAAAGCATACGTCCGCACAGAAATTTACCTATGAACTTTCAGAGCAATATTATTCATAACAGCCAAAAAGTGGAAACAACCCAAATGTCAATCATGGTGAATGTGTTAAGCAAATGTGGTATGACTATACAGTGGAATATTATTTGGCAATAAAAATAAATTAAGGGCTGATTCATGCTACAACATAGATGAACTTTGAAAACCGCTAAGTGAAAGAAGTCAGTCAAAAAAGACTACCAATTGCATGATTCTATTTATAAGAAATATCCAGAATAGGTAAATCTGCAGAGACAGAAAGTCGAGCAGTAGTTGCCAAGGCCTGAGGGCATTGGGGGAAAATGGAGAGTGACTGCTAATGGGTATGGAGTTTCTTTTTGGGGTGATGAAAATGTCCTAACATTGACAGTGGTGATGGCTGCAGAGTTCTGAATATGCTGAAAACCACTGAATCGCACACTTAAAAAAAGTAAACAAAGAATTATGAATAAGGAAAAAAAGAAAAACGGTTTTAATTTATATCACCACCGAGTATACAAATGTTTTTAAAAAGCCTATTACAACAAACCAACCATGAAAAATTTGCGTGGTTAGTATTGATCCTTCTGTGATAAACAATAGCTAATACTGCTGGTGCTTATTATGTGCTAAGCACTGTCTAAGAGTTTGTATGTACATATAATCATATCTCCTTTTTTATGTATGCATGTTTATATACACATATTTCATTTAATACCTGTAACAGTCCAATGAAGCAGATGCCATTATCACTTCCATTTTTTTCTGATGGGGAAACTGAGGCAGAGAGGTTGAATATCATGCTCAATATCACAAAACTGGTAAAAGCAGAGCCAAGATGCAAACCCAGGCTTTCTGTGGCAGAAGCCCTGCCCCTGCCTTGACTTTGTACTACATGTCAAGTGGCAGGATCCTGTGCTCCCAGGAGACTCTAGGGAATAAATTACAATATGGGGTGCTGTCCCTAGGCCAGCAGGTACAATCTTCATGTCCCTCTCTATAGCCGATTGTACAATGACAGCAATCTCTTTTGGTGGCTGGCCAGTAAGGGGATCCAAACCCTTGACCTTGGTGTTAACAGCACCATGCTCTAACCAAATGAGCTAACAGGCCAGCCCAACAGCAATCTCTTTGTTGCTTTCTTGGCATTTTTGCTACAAGGTGACACATGCTGCTTCTGGATACCTGCTGCCAGAAAATTGCTGTCCGGGCCCAGTAGGGGAAGTAGAGGCTCAAGGCAGCACCCCTAATGTTGGGCAGCATAGAATTAGGCCTGAGAGAGGGGACTTGTTTACAGAGAAAATTAAGTCATGTTATAAAGTGCAGTGGATGAAACCACACTTTTTGTCACAAAATTCCTGAAGACCTGCCACAGTGAGTATGTCCTTCTGTCTCCTCTATAGGACCCTCTTCAAATTGTGGTGGCTTCTTATTCAATGCCAGTGGGACATTTTCCAGTCCATACTACCCTGGATACTACCCCAACAATGCTCATTGTGTCTGGGAAATAGAAGTGAGTTCCGGTTATCGCATAAACCTGGGCTTCAATGACCTGCAGTAAGTAACTCCAGGTTGTCTGGTGAAGGGTGGGTCCTTCATGGCACACCCAGTGATTTAGTTGGTGTTCTGGGCTAAAATGCTTTTCACTATTGTGTGCCAGGCACAAGCTTTGGGGTTGCCTTGATCCCTACCATGAAGCATCGGGCCATATTGGGACGTCCTTTGATTTGACCGAGAAAGAGCTACAAGACAAACTTCAACAGCATCACTCATAAAGTCCAAACTACCTGCAATATAGGGGAGCAATAGGAAGTTTAACGTTGATTTGAATACACATTTTCCATACAGGTTGGAGGTGCACGTTGGTTGCATTTATGACTATGTTGAAATCTTGGATGGATCGTTGAATAGCAGTAATTTGCTGGGGAAAATCTGTAATGGCACCAGGGAAATATTCACATCTTCTTACAACCGAATGACCGTTCGATTTCGAAGTGACATCAGTGTCCAAAACACTGGTTTTTTGGCTTGGTATAACTCCTTCCCAAGAGGTAAGCGCAAACCAGACCTGACTGTGAGGACTGGTGGACTTACCCTGCCCCGCTTGGGGCACATTGTGGCTCCCAGGGGAATCAAGGAAGGGTTTCAGCTGTGTGTTGTCCATTCTCCTATCTGACGGTTGGGCCTCTGAGCCTCAAAAGGGCGGGTCCTTGGCCAAGGCAGTGAGGTGTGCAGAAGAGAGGACACACATGGCCCTGGGTCTGCCACCAACTCCCTGGGGGGCCCGGTGACTCTCCTTGCTGAGCTAGCCCCTTCCCATCTGGAGGCGAGGGGTCTGACCTCTGTGATGTCTGGAGCCCCTTCTACTCCAATGCTTCTACTCTAATGGCACACGTTTCCATTTGGTGACTCTGGGGGTGGGGAATTGCCCATGGTCTCTGTTGTGAGATTGATTGTGGGGCAGAGTCATCATCTTTTACGGTATGTGTCTTTCAGATGCCAGCTTGAGATTGGTCAATTCAAACGCCTCTTATAATGCATGTGCTGGACGTGTGGAAATTTACCATGGTGGCAAATGGGGGACAGTTTGTGATGACTCCTGGAGCATTCACGATGCCCAGGTGGTCTGCAGACAGCTGGGGTGTGGATACGCAGAATCAGCCCTGGGAAATGCCCATTTTGGCTCTGGCTCTGGTCCCATCACCCTGGACGATGTGGAGTGTTCAGGGACAGAATCCACTCTCTGGCAATGCAGGAACCGAGGTTGGTTCTCCCATAACTGTGGCCACCACGAAGATGCTGGTGTCATCTGTTCAGGTATGGCATGGTGTCATGGAAGGCCTGTTTCACCCTTACCCTGTTATGAAATGAGAGCTTATGGCCAGTGGATGGTGGTGACTGGCTCGGTTCTGGAGCTGTGGGTGGGCAGGAGCTTGTCTGCTTGTCCCCTTGGCCTGGCCACTCCAGATGACCATGTGGGGAACCACTTTATCTCTGGCCAGTTTCTGGACCCCGGGGCCATCATGCTGGACACAGTCTGCTCCGTGATGGTTAGCAATGATTTAACTTCTCTGAGCTTCAGTTTCAGGAGTAATCAGGGTAGCATTTGCTGCTGGTGGCAATTGGGATGATTTTAGAGCAATTCTGGGCAAGTAGAAAGTGATGGTTGTTATGACCTCGGTTGTGATGCTGATGACCCCAAATAATGATGGGGCGGGGGAGCAGCTGGGAAACGCACTTGGGCCTCTTGACACCAACATCTCAACAGAGCACGGGTGCACTCACCACCGGGGGAGATCAGGAGTCACATGGGGTGTCTCGACCTCATTCTGGCCCCTCCTCCCAGCCACACTTTGTGACCTGTGCTTTTCTCCTATCTCTCTTTAGGAAGCTACACAACGACACCTGGTGAGTACCGCAATTTCCATCTCACTGCCTGGGTCTTGGGGCTCTGCTGCTGCTGTCTGGACTGTGCGGGGTGGGTTGCTCATGTTCCGGGGAGTCTGCCTGTCACCTGTCATGCCTTCCCGGGCCTGCTGCATCCCTGCAGCTGATGTCCCAATCCCCGGCAGGCTGGACCTCTCTAGGCACCAGGACAGCTCACCCTTCTCTGTCCTTCAGTGGCCTGGCCAACCTAAGATTCAGATCTCTAGTCAATTCCTAGGAGAGGCGGCCACTGATGAGGTCTGCCTGTCCTCCAGCCCCCAGAGCCTGCTCAGTGTAGGCTGATGGGATGCGATGGACAACGGCTCCCAGGTGCCTGCTCCTGACCCCACACGGATGTCCCCGGCACAGCCCTGCCCTGGACTCCTCGCCTCCTGCCCCTGCAGCAGCAGCCTCAGGCGTGGCCCTCTGTCCATCCTCCTACTGTGCAGCCAGTCGAGCACCCTTCAAGCAGCTCCTCAGGGCCTTCGGAGCGAAGTTCCCTGTCCTCAGCACGCCCGCTGGGCTCTCCACGATCCACTCCCATTGTCAGTTTAGTGGCCTCTCCCTCTTCTCCCTACTCCATCCACACCGAGCCCCCCAAATCTCCACACCTGGGTCCCTTCGCACATGCCGTCCCCTCTGTGGCAACACCCCTTTCTTTCCACCTCTCTGCCTGCCTCCTGACCCCTGCCCTCTCACCCGCTCAGTCTGGGTCAGGAGCTAAACCTCTGGGCTCCCGTCCTTTCCTCCATCTCAGCCTCATCCCCCTGCGCTGGCATTTGCTCTTTCCTGTCCTCTCCTCTAGACGGCGAGCTCCCTGAGGGCAAGCCCTGTCCCCAGAGTTGGCGCAGTGCCTGGCACAGACAAGCCAGTGCCCAACAATGGAGTCGAGGAAGCTGATTGTTTTCTTTTCTCTTTGTCAACAGCTCCTGTTCACAACGTCACCCACCCAAACGGTAAGTTCTGAGCTCCTTGACAAGTCCATGCAGAGAGGCCTGGAAACCCCCTTTCCCTTTCCCTCGATGACCATGACACTGTGGGGGCATGATGAGACCAACTTCCCCGAGTGCAGCCTCCCCCAAAGGGTACCCCACCGGCCCTCAGTGGATGGTCCAGGTCTAGGCCACCTCTCGCTGGGTTTCGGTGTTGGAAATGGTTATACAATATTCCCCCCAAAACTGTGCAGTGTGCTCTGGGTGTCGTCAGCATTTCCATTTCGTCCTGACAGCAAATTATTCCTGTGGAGGCTTCCTGTCCCAATCATCAGGACGCTTTTCCAGTCCATTCTATCCTGGGAACTATCCGAACAACGCCAGATGCGTGTGGGACATTGAAGTCCAGAACAACTACCGCGTGACTGTTACCTTCAGAGACGTCCAGTAAGTGTGCGGCTACAAAGCAGAACGCATCGGGGACCTCACAGACATTTTAAAAGGGAATAAATAGTACTTAGAATTTCAGGAGAGATGTTTGTCAAGGTGACATTTTTTAAATTATGGGTTTGATTTTTGATCCAGCACAGAGGCAGACCATGTAGGGTGGGGGAGTGGGCACAAGAGCCCTGGAGTGGACAGTCCCAGGTGTGTCACTCAGTTGCCGTGTGACCACGGGATGTCACTCAACTTCCTGGAGCCTCAGACAAAGGTGGTGAATAAACACTTTCTTTCCTTATCTGATTGGTTACTGAGCAGGTCGCAAGAGAGAAAAATATATGAGCATTCTTGGAAAATGTTATCCAGTGGGAGGGTTTGTTGTTAGGAGTAATGATAGTCTCAGGAGTAATAATCACAGAAATAGTCCTAGTGACAACCGAACCTATTTTGTGGAGCCCTTTTCTTCGCACTTTCTGTTTCTTCACATGAGCTCTCCGGGGGTCAGGAAAGGTGGAGAAATGGCTTCTGCACAGCTTAGGTTATCTGGTCTTCATCCAATGACAGGTGGAAATCATTATTTTAAGTAGCGGAGACATCACCAAAAGCACATTATCCAAGGAGGGGCAGCCAGGCAGACCGTGCAGAGGCACCAGTGTTTTCTAGTGTCCTGGACAAGGGGGTCCGTAATTTCCTCCCCCAAAGCCATCACTGGACTAAATAGTTTTCTCTCTTGATTTCTGTTTGCCACTTTGGGAGCCTCTGCCACAGTAATTCATTTGGAGTTTTTCAAAAGATACATTATTTTAATCTTTTTGTCATCACTGTCATCACAGTACAAGGACTGCACTTAAAGCTCATGAAATCCTATGGGAAAAGCTTGACCATGACAGGTTCTTTAACCAGCATCGTAATAACAACCGTCACCTTTCGTGACATTTCATAAAGCACTTTTTCGTACCTAATTTCATTTGAGCCTCACAACAGCCCTCTTCAGTATTCATGGATAGGAGCATTTTACCTTTGTAAATAAGAAAACTGAGCTTCAGAGAGGTGATTTGACTTGCTCAAGCTCAATATTTACATATTCGATTATTTATTTCTATCAGTATGAACTCATGGATATTTATTTTATTCTATTGGGGAACTGCTAACTTTTTGATGGAAGGAAAATGGTCTAAATCAGGAGGTGAGTCCTTCCTTTAATGATGTAAGGAGCTTTCCAGAGAGGGGCTGTAGATTTCATGTGTGACCCCAAAATGCAGGACTAAGGTCCAAGCATGGAGGTCCTGGGAAAACGAATCTCCTTCGATTTAAGGAAATCTATTATTTTTAGTGATTAACTTTGCCAGAGTTTCTGGCACAGAGGTGTGACCCCCTCACTGAGATCTGACCCCCTGCATCAAATTCTGAGTAACCGTGAAGCTGGAACTGTGTGCGCTGTCTCTGCAGGCTGGAAGGTGGATGCAACTATGATTACATTGAAGTTTTCGACGGCCCCCACCAGAGCTCCCCTCTCATTGCGCGGGTTTGCGATGGGGCTGAGGGCTCCTTCACGTCATCATCAAACTTCATGTCTGTTCGCTTCATCAGTGATGGCAGCATCACGAGGAAAGGGTTCCAGGCTGAGTACTACTCTAGCCCTTCCAATGACAGCACCAGTGAGTTCCCTTGTGAGAGTGCTCCCTTGGGAGTGGGGACAGCACTGAGACTCTTCCGCTGCTCAACTGTCCTGCAGTTGTGAAGAAAACATTAGAGCAGACTGGTCAGGGCACCAAGGCTTGATTTCCTGCCAAGAGAGGACAGAAGCATGGGTCTGGGGACTCTGGCTGCCCAGAAACAAGGTCAAGGGCCAGAACTAGCTGACGGGTAGTGTACTGGCCTTACTGTGGTCAGAAGAGACTAGGTAGAAGTTGCAAGATGATGCTCTCAGCAGACAGCCAGAAGTCAGTGCCAAAGACACAGGAGACCACCTGGCTTGAGGCCTCGTGACCTTCCCAGAGTGTGGAACACGTTGACCATATGCTGAGACCTAAGCCACTTAGCTTCTGTCTGAAGATGGACTGAGCTGGTCATTCAGCCACTTCCAGCAGAGGCTGCATGGCTATAATTTAAGTTGTTTGTCTTCGTCTGTTTTGTGTTTCTATAACAGAATACCTGAAACTGAGTAATTTATAAAAGACAGAGGCTTATTTGTCTTACAATTCTGGGAAAGCTGCACCTGGCACGGGCCTCAGGCTGCTTCTACTCGTGACAGAAAGTGGCAGCAGCCAGCGGGTACAAGCAGATCACATGGCGAGAGGAAGAGAGAGAGAGAGAGAGAGAGAGAGAGAGAGAGAGAGAGGTGGTGCCAGGGTCTTTTAAACAACCAGCTCTCATGGGAACTAGTAGAGCGAGATCGCACTTAGGCCCTTCTCCCCCAGGAAGAGCATTAATCCATTCATGAGGGATCCGCCCCCATGACTCAGCTTCCAACACCACCACGTTGAGGACCAGATTTCCACATGAATTTTGGCGGGGACAACACATCCAAACTCTATCACTGTTTTATGGATTGATGTATAAATTGGCCAAGGGCTGGACAAGGTGAGGTCCAAGGTCTCTTATGCAGTCAGGATTTGAGGCACCGACTTGCTCTACAGCTAAAAGACCTCATTTCACAACATCAACACAGTTTGACTGTAGAATTACTTTATGGATAAGTAGTAACATGGCAAAACATTTCACTTATTTAAAATCCTGCCTCCAATTCTCTATCAGAGAGATCCTAAGTCCATGTGCCCTCACTGGGCTTTTATGAGCATGGGGCTGGCTTGAGCAGTAGGGCACCTTGGGGGTGCACTGAGGTATATTGTGTGCATTCAAGGGTACTTCAAAAAGTTAGTGGAAAAAGAATTGAGCGATAATACAAATCTTTCCATGAACGTTTTGAAGTACCCTCATTCATCTCAAGTGCTGACTGTCTTTGTCCGCCATCTTGATCTGTGCACCTTCATATGGGAAGAGGGCATACCTAGTAGGGCTTGTGGGGTTTGTGGGCCCTGACTGAGTGCATTATCTGCATTCATCCATTAGAGCTGCTTTGTCTGCCGAATCACATGCAAGCCATTGTGAGCAGAAGCTACCTCCAATCCCTGGGCTATTCTGCCAGTGACCTTGTCATTTCCAGCTGGAATGGAAGCTATCAGTGTCAGCACCAGATAACACCAAGCCAGGTGATATTCACAATACCCTACTCAGGCTGTGGCACCATCAAGCAGGTAAGCCTGGGGCTTCCCATTCTATTTCTTATTGAGCTAGCTTCTTAGAGTGATATGTGCTATGCTTCTTGAAATCTAGGGATCCAGAAGTTACAATTATGGTATCATCAGTACATAATCAGAGTGAAGGAAGATAGAAATCTCTGGTGCCATGATATAGACAGAGCCAGTTCTAAATAGGAGGAAGGCAGAGAAAGGAAACTCAGCAGGCAGAGTTTCTCCACTGCATCTAGCAGAGAGGGTATCTGGCTGCTACTCCCATCAGCAATAAGAATAGTGATCCCAGAGGCAGCTGTAGATTTTATAAGGACTGAAGCTTATACACTTTTGTGTTGGGGTGGGTGAGAGAGACAGGGTCCTCATTAAGCCGAAGAATGCAATATCTTTTACTTCTATACAATTTGCAAAAACATATGATTGTGCAAACACATATGTAGGCCTTGGAGGAGGTCTGTGCACCGGGTGGGTGGGGGGTACCTAAAGCTTAAGCTTCATTAGCTTCACAGTAAATTGGCCTCTGCAGCTACCACTTGTTCAGATGTCACCACCTAGGGTGACCAACCTCCTGGTTTGCCTGGAACTTTGCAGATTTTAGCACAGAAATATGCATCCTAGGAAACTCCTCAGTCCTGGGCAAACTGGGGTGGTTGGTAACCCTACCAGTGGCAGATGCTGTGATTAGTCCATGTCATAATTCCCAAATTCTCATCCAGTATTCTCTTATTGTCATCCCCACTTTAAAATGGGAGACTGAGCTGAGAGGGTTCGAGCAGATTGTCCAAGGCCACTCATCCAGGCAGTGAGTGGTAGGACGATTGTCAGAATCTGTGAATCTCAAAAACATTATGCTGAGTGAAAGAAGGCAGACACAGAGTGCGTACACTATGATTCCATTTGTAAAAGATTTAGAAATGGAGAATAAATGTGTAATGACAAAGAGCTGGCCAATAGCTGCCTGCTGCCAGGTTGGAGGGGATTGACTGCAAAGGGGCAGGAGGGAGCAGTTTGGGCAGTGGAAATGTTCTGTATCTTACTGCACTGATGATTACATTGTCAAACCTCATTGAAGGGTACAGTTTTCATGGATGCATTTAACTTTACGTAAACTTATTTTAAATAAGCCATTCTAAGTTCTGAATTTTTATCTGACACCTAAATAATTATTTCAAGATTTTGTCTGTCAGGGACAGAAAAAGTGCCAGTACTTTAATAGGCTTACGACAGCAGTAAATACACAGTGTGAAATGATCAAATACGTATAATGTAAGTGGCACACACATGGCCAGATGGCATCAGTTTGTTGGGGTCATATTCATTCACCACAGACATTTGAGTATTTTCCGTGTGCTAGGCACTGTGCTAGCTGCTAAGTGGATGCTTTTCAGTCCCTGGGAAAGTCATTCCTGCTCCTTTGACACACAAGAAACACTGAGAGAGGAAGGACAGCCAACCAGATAAGCCTGTTAACAACAAATGCTTGTGTCTGAGGGCCTGCAATCACCATGTGGTCACCCAACTTCCTTAATCAGACCCTACATACACCACATCTCCTTCTGAGAGGAGTTCTGTGGGTCAAGTAGACTTGCTTGCAGGGCAGAGTATACATCGGTCATGTCGTGCACGTGTTCTAGTCAACCGGGCTTTTATATTTTGCTCTGCAAATTAATCATGTTGGGTTCTTGTTTGTCATGAGTTTAGTGGGAGTCAATCCACCAAAGGTGATCATTACTCCTTGTCCCAAATGTGCATCCTGGAGACTCTGACACCTGAGCAATCCCACTGATGGTCCCTCATATCCATTAGGAGCAGTCAACACACCAGCCCTGTTTCTTCTACTTTGCCTGATCATGGTAGCACATGCTATATTCTTATTCTTCCATTTATTTATTTAAACACCCCTATCACCTGCCAAACTGAGTGCCTCAGGTGCAGGGCCAATGGGTTTTTTTGTTTGTTTTTTTAAAAAGATGACTGGTAAGGGGATCTTAACCCCTGACTTGGTGTCATCAGCACCACGCTCTTCCAAGTGAGCTAACCAGCCGTCCCTATACAGGAATCTGAACCCACGGCCTTGGTGTTATCAGCAACACACTCTCCCACATGAGCCATGGGCCAGCCCTCAGGGCCAATGTTTTATTCATCTTTGTAATCCCCAGTGCCCTGGTACAGAGCCTAAGACTTTACAGTAGTATTATTAGCAGCCAATATGTATGTCAGGCACTGAACTAAGAGTTCTACATAACTTTTCAGATTCTTGGGACTTTATTCCCATTTAATCATGGGGAAATGGAAGCTTACAGAAGTTAAGGCACTTGCCCAAGACTACATGGTCACAAGCCAAGACACAAAGGCAGGACTGTGATCATAGTTGGAGCTCCCACATCTCCACCTGGCTGTCCTATTTAGCAGGTGTGTGACAATGTTGGCTGGTGTGGCTGAACAGATGAGGACTCCCCACCATAAGAGGGATCCCAAGTCAGGAAGAGTCCAAGTCTCTTTCAGTTGACTTATCTGTAAGACTTTCCATCACATACTGAGTTGACTTCCTTCCAAACTGAGCAGAAATCTAATAATGAATTTTAATCTAAAATTAGACCTGCTCCTTCTGTTCAAGAAATGAATCTGCAGTCCATGTTTATTGTTTGGGGTGGATCCAGAACTTAGCTGCACCATAGAAACCATAGACAAATGTGGAATCATGTTACTGTAGAGCTAGATTGAAAGCACTTGAGCTTGTCTTTGAAAGAATAGGAAGGTGACAAAATTCATATGACTTATTACGACAATCATCAGTGCTGAAATATAAAACAAACAAAAAAAGTGTTTAGAAAATTTAAAGGCAGAAAATATAAAGGGCTTTCTATGAGCAGATAGAGAGCATAGAGCCCATTCCCATTTCTTCCTGAGACTGGGCCCAGAGTGCAGGCTCTGGCACCCCTCTGCTGGCCAAGCTGATCCCGCCCAGGCTCCTGGTCAGTTTGGGAAAAGAAACAGGGATCAGGAAGGAGGAGGGAAGGGTCCAAGAGGTGGCAAAACGATTTAAATTTCTTGTTAAGCTTTTCTTTTTTCACATGTTTTGTCTGGAAGGGACATATTCAGAGTAGCATTCTGCAACTACAGACAAGAAATGGAAGACTCTCCAACATATTCCATTCTGGAGAGTAATTCTGTTTAAATTGCACAAGGGCTGACTTCAGAAGTGACCTTGTCTAAGGTCTCAACCAGCTGGGAATGGAGTTTTGCCTTTGATGGTACACGACTAACATGGCAAACGTCTCTTTTTTCTGGAAGATTAAGGTTGCCTTACATTTTAGGACTTCTGTTTAGGTCACTATGGTGTTATTTTCACACCCCTTTTTGTAAAAGCACCTGTGGCATGCTGGGGCTCACACTGTACCAGGCTGGGGGAAGCATGCTTGGGACTGTCATAGCATTTGGGTTGGGATGGGAAGAATCCCCTCAGACTCCAGCCTGACCATGCCTTGCTTGGGCTCACCTCACTTGGGATCAGATGATCACGACCACAGAGCTTTCAGGCCTTGTTCACCTGCATCTTTGTGGCCAGTGGACAGACTGCTCCTGGCTCTGTCCTCCACTCATCTCAGTACTTTTGCTGGGCCACTGGCCCCTGCATATTTATTTATTCCATAGACACTCATAGATGCCAGTGATGCTATTGGTGACACTGTGCCGAACCCTGGGGACAGAGAGACGTTTAGTCATCATCCTTTCCTTGAGAAGCTCGCAGGCCCCAGGTGTCGGGTTCTCATCCCTGGAAAGGTCACTCTCAAGAGATGGTAGTTACATCCAATAGCACAAGAGTCCAACTTCTTCAGAATTTACTGTTGAGTGGAAAGCACAGTAGGAAATGGCCCCATGGTCCAGGGAGGTGGAAACGCCGGGTGGGGTTCCACTGTTGCTGTGGCCCACCCCGTTGTTCAAATTAGCCTCTGGGAAAGTGCCTACCCTAGAGGTCAAGACCTGCTGCGGTTATAACTCCAGATCTCTGTGGCTTCCAGCTCCCACAGCTTCAGACACCAAGGTACAATGGCTTCCAATCAATCAAAACAGAAAACACTTAAAACTAATCCCACCAAGCCCCTCGTCACCAGTGCTCTCAGCAACAGCGATTCTTAAAACACATTTTGTTCTGAACCCTGAACCGTGGAGTCCAAACAGCTAGTTATATGGCAGCATGAGGGATCATCAAACACACCCACCTTGCCAGAGGAGCTCCCAGAGGCCCCAACAGCTTGCCCACATTGTGGGTCCCCCTCCCCCACTGGTGGTAGAGGAACGGGGAAGTGTGAAAGGAGGGGAGTCCTGCTAGGTAAGCTGGGCCTCCAGCCCAGGTAATAGAAGCCATGGGGGGAGGTGTGTGCCATCCCTGTGTGGTCCTCAGAGGGCTTGGATGTCTTGCCGAGTCACCTGCCTCTCATTCTAACCCAAATGAGCAATGGGATTCCCTGAGCAGGTGACATTTGCCTGACAGCTCTCCTGCCTGCCTCTCCCAGGTAGATAATGACACCATCAACTATTCCAACTTCCTCAAAGCAGCTGTTTCAAGTGGCATCATCAAAAGGAAGCCGGACCTCCACGTTCACATCAGCTGCAAGATGTTCCAGAACACCTGGGTCGAAACGATGTACATTGCTAATGACACCATTGAGGTCAAGGAAGTCCAGTATGACAATTTTGACGTGAACATATCCTTTTACACCTCCTCTTCATTCTTACATCCCGTGACCAGCAGCCCGTACTACGTGGACCTGAACCAGAACTTGTACCTTCAGGCAGAAATACTCCATTCGGATGCCTCTCTGACCTTGTTTGTGGACACCTGTGTGGCATCTCCTTACTCCGATGACTTTAGCTCTTTGACTTATGATCTAATCCGGAGTGGGTAAGGACTGTCTTAATGGGATGGGCTTAAACCTTTACCTGATAGCTCAAACCAAAAGGCTTGAGGAATGCAGATTTTGGTTAACTGAAGTTCCTCGTAATTCAAGTTTAACCAGATCCCTTTCTACATGTAGTAACATCCTGTGACTTTTACCTTCTGAGGTGCTTTTATGCTTTGTCCTGGACCACCCCCCAATTGTCATGTGGGGAGATGGGTGTGTGGAGCATTGAGTCACTCACCAGTGGTTGCCCAGCAGGTTAGCAGTGAGCTGGGATTAGACTTCAGGTGACTAAACTCCAGCCTTAGTGTTAAAAAGACCTGTTAGTAGTGGAGGTGCATTGATTTTTGGAGTAGAACAAGGTTGAAATGCCGGCTCTGCCACATGCCAGCTGCATGACTCTGGGAGGCAGACACACTGCTCTGGGCCAGCTCCTCATCCATCAACTGGGGATAGCGATGCCCACATCATCAGGCTTTGGGAGGATTGGATGAGAAACAGTAGGTAGGGTGCTGAGTGCAGATCATGCACAGCAGCAGGTCCACAGAGAATGTTGCCCCAAAGGCAGCAGGAGGTCCTTGTGACCTCCACCAGCCAGAGGATGGAAGTTCTCGGAGTCCATGGTTCCAGTCAAGCTCAAGAAGTGCCGAGGTGATGCCAGTGGTGCCTGGGCTGGGGTCAGATGGTGCCCAGGCTGGGCTGCTCTACCATAGTCCAGCTCGCCTGCATGTCAGCTAGATGCTCTGGTGAGGTGGGGTTCGGCTCTTCTGCACTCAGGAGGGGGTCCTGAGATGCCAGGTGTGCAACTCTAATCCCCACTCTGCAGTCTCCGCTGGTGGCTGTGTACGGCACTGTGGGCTTACAGTGTAGACCTCGGCCCCTCGTAGCCATTGTCTCCCAAGAGAGGTTGTACTAACAGAGTAAGGGCTTCTGCTAGGATTCAGGGGTGGGGGGATTAAGCTTTTCTTCCTGAGATACTGAAAACAGCATCTCTTTCTTGGCACAATCTGAACATGCGTCAGTTCAGTAAGTAGGTGTCGAGGTTCATCTTGTTCAGTCTGTGCAGGTGGTTCAGGTCACTGCAGTCCCCTTATAGCTAAGATGGGGAGGAAGAAGCTTAACCAGGTTCCCTGTCCACAAATAGCAACAAGGTGGTATTCGAATTTATGTGAAATGATTGAAATTGACACCAATGAGCGAGTGATTTAGCTCTTCCCTGCTAAAGTATTCTTTTTGGTCAAATTCTGCCATTATACAAGGGTACTTCAAAAGTTCATGGAAAAATAGAAGTAAAAGACAATACAAACCCTTCCATGAATTTTTTAAAGTACGCTGGTATATGATAATGCAATTTGCTGGGAGGAGGGGGATGTGCATGTGGGGGTAGGTGTGTCCTGACTGTACCTGGAGCACACATGGCCATCAACCAGGTCATCCACGTGGATGCCCATTTTGCAACCTGCGGCTTCAAACATGCCCTGCCCAGGCCCTGCCCACACATTCTCTCTGCTCTGCTGGGGCTCAGTTATCTTGTAGTTTTTTTTAAATTTATTTTTTTATGAAACGTATTGATTATACATACTTATGGGGTACAGAGTTATATTCAATACATGTATACAATGTGTGATGATCAAATCGATCATTTCTTTGTATCTTGCATTTTAAAAAATCTCCCCAAGTGATTCTGAAGTGCGGCCTGGGCTGTGGCGCTCTGGCCTCTGCAGAGCCCCTGACTGGTGGGATTTCATGTGCAGTGCAGTGATCGCCCAGGAAGCTCCTGCATCACCCCGGCCTCCTTACAAACGCCCCACGCTGAACAAGCCTCTGGGTATTTTCTCTCCCATCTGGGCCTCTGAGGGGGCTGCTTTAAAAAACAGAAACCTTGGTACTTGAGAGAATCTGAGTTGAAAGTGGAAGGAGGAAGGAAGCTCTGGAAGGCGGAGGGCGAGCAGACCCCGGGCCACATTTCCAGGCAGAGTTGGGCTGCGCTGGCAACCATGCCAATCCACCCAAGAAAAGTTTCCATCCCAAGCCCCCCGGGCCAGCTTTCCTTGCTCCCCACGTCACTTGAAATGCCACCACCGTACATGCACATGGGTTAGGGGAGCCGCTGGGAGGTCATGGGAGCTGCACCTCCTCCACAGCTCAGTGCCATTCCTCTGAACAGACTCTCAGGTTACTGTCCTTCTACCCCCGCTGAGGTGAGGGACCTGGGGGAATAGGAGGTGGTTGATATTGAGGTGGGGGTGAGTACTGGCAATTACACAGGCCAATGTGGAAAGGACAGCCACACAGGGCCCAGGGCAGGCTGAGGAGGGTCAGGAGAGAGAGGCCCTGGAAGAGGGAGAGCCGGGGAGGTCAGAGGACACCAAATGTACCCAGACTGCAGCCCAATGTCACCTTGCCTGGCCCTGAGACCAGGAAAGAGAAGAAGTCATTTTCTTTCCTGTCCTGTCTCTGGGCCCTGCTCCTGGCCCCCAAACTTGAGCTACTTCCCCGACTCCCCTGGTGTACCTGGGACCACTGAGCACATGGTCATTGTGGGACTGGGCCCCAACCCACTGTGCAGTATGGGGCCTGCTGGTCCATCTGGAAACCCCCGGCGGGGGGACCTGCTGCTTAAGGATGCTGGTGAGGTACCAGAGCTTCTGGGCCTCGTCTGATCCACACGTTAGGAAGGAAGGAAGGAAGGAAGGAAGGAAGGAAGGAAGGAAGGAAGGAAGGAAGGGCAGGTGCAGGAGGCGTGGCAGCGAGGACGGGGTTCCATGCCTGGAGCAACTCGAGTCACCAAGAACCAGTGCCTTGGCGAGAGCTAACAGGTGCTTTTCTCTCCTTCCAGGTGTGTGAGGGATGAGACCTACCGGTCCTACTCCCAGCCGTCGCCTCGCATCGCCCGCTTCCAATTCAGTTCCTTCCACTTCCTGAACCGCTTCCCGTCCGTGTACATGCAGTGCAAAATGGTGGTGTGCAGAGCCTACGACGACGGTTCCCGGTGCTACCAAGGCTGCATAGTGAGATCCAAGAGGGACTTGGGCTCCTACCAGGGAAAGGTGGATGTCGTCCTGGGGCCGATCCAGCTGCAGAACTCCCATGCAGAGAAGAGGAGCCTGGGTAGGTGGTTGCCCTCAGACCCCACTGCCCACTGGGGCCCACGGCCATGGCTCTTGGGGACGTGTGATGTTGCTGTTGCTGTCATACTCCACCTCAAATTGAGCACCTGTTATGTGCCAGGCACACTGTGCTTCGCCCGGTCATACGGAGTTAAATGAGACCTGGTTCCTGCCTGCCCCCAAGGCTCATGGTCTTGGCGGGACCCATGTGTAGAGTGTGGTCAAGAGAGTTCTGACCTGGGACGCAGGTGGACCAGACGCCTTTATCCTCTGGGCTCTGGACCCCCAGAACCCATGCTGTAAATGAAAATGTTCTTACTTACCTCTTAGGATGGTTGAGAGGGTTTCAGGAAATGATGTTAAACTGCCTTGGCCCCTGCCTGGTACAATTCGCAGGGTGCGTGGTGAATGGCAGTTTTTGTTATTGTTGTTATTGTCACCCGTATTAAAAACATGAATGATTATATTATTCCTCATGATGACAATAACAGCAAAGCCGTAACAGCAGGTGTATTGAAGTCAGAGTCTGGGCGGGCGTGGGGACGCAGGTGGCGCCGGTTTACTCTGGCCGCTGGCAGGTTTGTCACTGCACAGCCATCTCGTTGTCCGCATCCAGGACGGGGAGTGTAACTTCTGCTGTGCTGTTTTGTCGTGGGTGTGGGTGAGGAAATGTGGGCAGAGAGATTCCCAGGAATTCTGGCCCAGCCTGGGGTCAGGTCAGCGATACGGTGGCCATGGTGATGGAACTAGGGGTGGGGCAGCAGTGGTTGTCACAAACCCTCCCCTCGGTCAGGTCCCCCTCTCCCCCTGCCCAGGGAGCATCTTGGACAGCTCTCTCTTCATGCTCCAGTTTGTGCTGTCCCCATGTCCAGCTGATTCTAGACTCTTTCTCATGTATTCAGTCATTCAGTGCAATTATTAAAGGCCTATGACGGACCAGGAGGCACATAAATAAACAGAAACAGATCAAAGTCCCTGCCTTTGGGGAGCTGACCCCCCGGTGGGTGGAGATGCAATTTAGAATAAGTCTCATGCCTGGTACATCCAATCAGGTTGGAGCTACGGAGAGAGGACCTCAGGGAGGGGCGATGGGGTGCAGGGGCCCTGGGGACAGTGCTCACCTCTCCCCTCTCCGTTCGATTCCCTGCAGCCGCTGCAGTGGCTCACGTCCTGGGTACTTCTTGCCTGGGACTCTTGTAACCATTTCCCAACTGACCTAAAATGCCCAACTCTCTCCCCTCCCAACCACCTGCAGTCTCTGGCCAGGTTTGTTCTCCCAAAGCCTGGCTCTGAGCTGCTGCTCAGAAAACTTCGCCTGACTCCTCTTGGCTAACATGACAATGTGAAATCTCTCTAGCCCGCCTCTCAGCTGCCCTTTGAGGTCTGGCCTCAGTTTCCCATTTGGCTCTTCCTTCTTCCATTTCTTTATCCTGTCCCACCCACCAGTTCTTTTTTTGTCTTTTTTTCATGACCGGTAATGGGATCGCAACCCTTGGTGTCGCGCCCACACCGCGCTCAACCAGTGAGCGGACCAGTCTCTATATGGGATCCGAACCCTCGGCAGGAGCGCCACTGCGCTTCCAAGCACCGCACTCTACCGAGTGCGCCACCAGGCTGGCCCCACCCACCAGTTCTGATTGCTTTCACCCAGCAGTGGGGACATGGCCTTCGCTGTCTCCCTCTCCTGCTGTGGGCTCTGTCCTGGTCCCAATTCTATTAACGTTGTCTCCTTTCCTCAGACCTGTCGGTGGCGGACGTGGAGGAGTCGGCCAGC
Organism: Galeopterus variegatus; assembly: GCF_000696425.1. NCBI lineage: Eukaryota > Metazoa > Chordata > Mammalia > Dermoptera > Cynocephalidae > Galeopterus > Galeopterus variegatus. The sequence goes on from NW_007726772.1 coordinate 277,027, forward strand.
TCCCAGGGGAGCTATCACAGCACTGCCCTCTCCGCTGGGGTCTTCTTGGCTGTGGTCCTGGCCGTGGTGGCCTTCATGCTGGGGAAGAGGACACGCCCCGCCAGTGGCCAGCCCCCGAGCACAAGGATGTGAAGGCAGGACATGGCATGCAGACATGGGCTCCATGTGCTCAGTCAACCAAGATAGGACAGAAAAAATGAGGGTGCAGAGCATGGCACCCAGCAGCACCTGAACTGTTTACCATGGCACAGGTGTATGGTGGGGTGGGTTGAGGTGGGGGTGAAGCACTGGGAGGTGGGTGCCATATGTAAAATCCCACATGCAACTGAGTCAAGCTAGCAGCGACAGCTTTCTCTAGATCGAATTTCTTTTCTGACTTTTTATAAACTAGCTTCCTAGGCCTGTACTATAAATCTCAGCCTTTCTTTATGATACGGCAAGCTGAATAAAGAAGCTTTTCAAAGCAAGTGTTAGTTTGGTCAGTGTGTCTGGCGGCTCATCTAAGTACCAGATCCCTTTAAATTAAGCAGAGAGGTAGGATGGAATGTCAAAAGGAATGATCCAGGGCAGGGGGTTCTGCCCTGTGGCTTCCAGAACCTCGGTGTGTTTTGTTCCTGCCCGAAGAAGGATGTGCAGGACAAAGGCTGGAGAAAGATGAGAAGGCTAAGTGCATCCTACTTTTTAGTGCCTGGGATTTAAAGTCAAAGATGATTGCTTCCATTCCTCCAGGAATCCGCATCTTTAGGTTTTTGACATCATATCCAGAACTGTGGGCTGGGGAGGATCCAGGGAAGGGATCCTCAGGGCCCCTAGGACTGCAGTCCTGTTTGCACGAGGTCTCCAAGGAGAAATGCATTGAGAGGTGACCCAAGGAGCTCAGAAGAAACAGGGCAGCAGCTTCAGGGGAGACCCCGGGACAAGGGATGGAGAATTCCAACAGAGACTTGGCCACAGCTGCCAGCTCTGACTAGGGCCGACTGAGAGCCGCCCACCACCTGCTGCGGTGAGAAGACTCCAGCCTGCAGGGATGTGGGGTGAGCCCCTGCGCCCCACCATGGAGGCAGAGGAGCTAGGGGTCCCAGAGGCTGTCTCTTGCTGGTCTCCCTTCTTCTTGCCATCAGTGCCCACACCTCCCCTGCCCTTCCAGGCTGGGGTGGTGGAGAAAAACCTTGAGGATCACTCTGTGATGATGAGTCTGCCCTAAAAAGCAATGACAGTGCCATGAAATGCTGTCACCAGCCTGGCTTTGGATCTGGGCAGATGTGGAAGAAGCGACAATCTAGAGCTGGTGTGTGGGGCTCGAGATACTCATTCATTCATTCCAATGGATGCCAGCCCCAAGCCAGCCTCTGTGCTTGGCGCTGTGGAAGTAGAGAGGGGTCACAAATGGCCCTATCTTTATAAAGGGGAAACTGATTTCCCCCTGACTCTTCCTGGAATCTTCTCTGTCCTTAGGAAGAGCCCTCAGGAGCCAGTCATCCCTCATAGATGACCACAGTGTCCAGACTCACTCTTAGCCATGGACTCTTGGCAGGTGCCTCGTGCTGTACATGTTCAGTGAATAGGTGTAGTGTGGCTGGCTGGGAACACGTCTCCTGTGTAGGAGCTGGGGCTCTGGCAGTGGAGGGCTGAGTCAGATTATACGGCAGACAGCACCACCGGGGTGGTGCAGGGGGAACCATGCATCTCAGGGGAGGAGGTACAGTGGGTGAAAAGAGCCAATATCTCATGGCAGGCATGAAGCTGGAGGGCCCAGCCAGATGGCTGGCTATTGAGAGCAAGAGACAGGTCCAGGTGACAGGCAGAGCAGAAGGCACGGCCACTGGTGACAGGCGCTCTGGGCTGAGGCTGTCAGAGTGTGACAGAGGGCCCAGTCACAGAGGACATGGAGAACCAGGCATGGTTGGGACCCACTGTCTGCACAACATTCAGGGGGAGGGTAGGGCTGACACCAGGCGGTTGTGATTTCCAGCAACTGAGGCTGTGCTTTAAGGCAAGGATGCTCAGGTCCAGCTGCTACTGCCAAACTGCACCCAGAACTGTTAGATCAGAATCTCCGAAGTGGCCTGGACATCGATGATCCAAATGCTCCAGGCGGTTCACATGTAGCCAAGATTGAGGGCCACTGGCGTAGGGCTCCTTAAATACCTCTGAAAAGAGCCCAGTTTGTGCCCTGTGCATGAGAAGAAGTGAAGGCTACAGGTTCCTGCTGTAAAGACGGGAGGACTCTGGGGCAGGGGGCCAAGAAGACTTGCCCTGAGTGGTCCCCAAAGATCCACTTTCCATTTTGAAGAGCTATTGGATTCAAGTCCCAAAAGGCCATCTCAAAATACCACTTATCTCAGGTGCCTCATGTCAGCTCATTTGAATTGCCCCAACATAGGCTATCCACAAAAGCATGCCATGGAGGAAATGCTGGTTACGTGTCTGTTACCAGCAGGCATTCCAGATACGCTGTGAAGTCCAGTCCTCCTGACAGCGGTGTGGCAAGCGCTACCATTCTCACCTGGCAGGGATGGAAGCAAGCGCAGAGATGAGGTAGAGCGGGGTACACGCAAGGTTCCAGGCTGCCGATTCCCAGTGTGGCGTTTTCCTCCTCCCTTTTCCATCAGCCTGAGGACACCAGGAGCCCTGGAAGCCTGGCCACTTATGGGCTTTGCACATAGTACTACTACTGACACACTCCTGTCTGCAGCTTGTGTGGGGGCTGGGGACCAGGTGCCAAAGGAGGGGCTCTCTGGAGCGTGGTGATGTCTACATCACATCTACACCCCAGCTGGGTCCTGGTGGGGGGCTCCTCCCTGCATCCTGACCTTCAGGACCTGCTCAGAGCCCTGTGACACTGTGACTCAGCAGGGTGACTGACACCTAGACACGGTGCCCCAGGGGTCAGGAGAACAGCAGGGCTGGTCACATGGCACCTGTTTTGAGATGTCACCTGTTCCCTTCTGGAGACAGAGCCTGCCTTCTAGTCCCTTCCAAGCAGGCACGCTTCTCTCCCCACCACCTCCTGCCATCCCACCTATGGAGGTCAGAGGGCGCTGCAGCTCAACCGATGCCATTTTGTTCTTGGGGAACTTGTTACTTGTTTCTTTTGGGTGTCAGTAGTTGTCTATTATAGGTAGCTGTTCCATAGCTTTTAGCTCCAATAAAAGACTGCTGTAAAAGCTTGCTACTTTCCTCTTTCCTTAGTTTCCTGAGTGGTCAGTAGCTCCCCTTATCACTTGGTCCCTATCACAGGCTAAAGGCAACTGCCCAGCCACCCTTTGGGATCCTGTCCCCTCCAGCCCTGTCCCTGGCTCAAGGACCCCTGGGGTTCCTAGTACGTGTTCTGCCCAGATCAGGGACTCACATCCTCAGCAGGTTTGATGGCATCAGGGTGGCTTCCAGCCTGTGCTTATGAGCCAGACTTAGCTCGTGGTCATTTACTCTAGGGGGCAGTGGGTCTGACAGTGTCTCCTCTCAGCCGACTACGTTGTCTTGAGACACATGGTATCTGTGGGAGAGGCAGCCCAGGTGTGGGCAGACAGTGACATAGTCACCTCTGAGAAGTCCATAGCTCGGGAATGCTACATTTCCAGAAATTTCACGAGACCATAATTAAAAAGCCGACAGTGACATAGTCACCTCTGAGAAGTCCATAGCTCGGGAATGCTACATTTCCAGAAATTTTACGAGACCATAATTAAAAAGCCATTATTAAAAACTGAGTTATAGAAACTTACCATTAGTAAGTTATATTAAGAACAAAGGTAATAAATACTCAAAACGCATCCCATTCTGATGATTTGGCTCTATTTTACTATTATCTTTGCCAAGCTTATTCACACCTGTTGTATCTGTCGGGTGGAAATACTGTGTACTACTGAGTGACGGCCCATCTCTTCCCAACCCTACGTACTGTGGTGCCATTTTGGTAGCATAAAATAGCCATGGGGGCAGTATTTATGCTATGGAAATCCTACCAAAAATGAATATTTACCAGCACACCACTGCCCCCAGTTCACCCAGAAAAAGACAAATATGCTGAGAGAGCTTGGCAGAAACCTTCACTGGGCTGCCATGACGTTGAAACTTCTCCATTAGCCTTGATGTTATGGAAAGTGGGAATAAAGGCCAGCCCATGGAGCTGAGGATTGCTCGGAATGGAGCAAAATCAGACGGGGCCCAGGGCTTCCTTTTGATTTTTCTCACATTTGTAATTAGGTCTGCACATAGGTGCCTAACTCCTTCCTGTAACATAGTGGAGAAAATTGACATCATTTCAACTGCTCAACAAAACAATTTAAAGCCCCTTGCGCTCACGTTTATCTTTTACCCACACCTTAACAACTGCAGCTCAGTAGGCTTTATACCCAGAAATGATGTTAATTTTCTCCACTATGTTACAGGAGGGAGTTAGGCAGAAGCCACAGCTGTGCCCTTAGGATGGAATTGCGTAGAGGCTGAAGGGGAGAAGAGGGCCTTGGTGGCCCCCAGGCCAGTAAGACCACTAATAGGGTTCCCGTGGACCCACATAGGAGCAAGGAGCCATAACAACTGAAAAAAAAGGAGGCACAAGGGACCAGAGCTCAGTCTGTCCCATGGGAAGTGTTTGGAGCATGGGTGGTGGAGGAGATGGGCCCACTGGGAGAACACTGGGGCACAGCAAGGACAGCTGATCTGCACCCCAATCAGTGCAGGAGCACTCAGAGGAGACTGGTCAGGAATATAGAACTGCAGGGTGGGGTGGGGGTGCAGTTTGATGAAAAGACTCAGGCCCAGACTAGAGTTTCTACACAACCCAAGTGCACTGGATTTCACTAGACCCAGAAGTACCTATAAAGTCAACCATTAAAACCTGAGCTGCACAAAAAGCCTTAGTGAATCAGTAGCAAAGCAGCAATTTAGCTCAACCACACAGCTCAAGGACTGGTCCCCACAGGAAGTTCCCCCATTTTAGAAGTAAGCAAAGGACAACAAATTAGTTACAGTGCAGAGTTTAAGTGGTGAGAACAGCAAATAATCCAACACAGAGAACTGGAAGAAAAAAACAAAGTACCCACAACCAGAGACAAAGTTTGATATTAACTAGTAAAGGTCTCATTTCACCAAAGAACACATGTAATACCTACAAGGACTAGAAGTCCCCTG
>NW_007726772.1:283743-285113 GCF_000696425.1 Galeopterus variegatus
TTTTATTTCCTTGGTAGTCCGTGGGATCCTCCTAGTTTGGGTCATCTCATATGTCCTGTGACGCACAGGTCTTGTGTCCTTGGCAGGAATATTACAGGAAGGATGCTGTGCTCTTTCAGGGCATCACATCAGGGGCATGTGATGTCCACCCCTCCCTACCTGTACTGATCTTAACCTTGAGCACCTGCTTGTGTTGGTGGCTGCCAGGTTTCTCCACGGCAGAGGCACCATCTTTCCCTTTGTAATTTGTTAGCATTCTGAGATTTTGCCAATATCATTTTTCTGTTTAAATCTTTACCCAATAGCATTAGTTTCTCCTGACAGCTTCTACTTGAGTTCGGACGACTTCTGTCTGAATATCTCTGACATCTAATATAGTTACCAAATGGTGATTTTCTATTTCTATCATTTCTTCACATTTATTAGTTGGTGTGCCACTGTATGGAAGAGTTTCTCCTTTTTTTGCTATTTTATTGATTATTATACATTTATTTATATTGATATAGACTCACGGATTTTTATTTTATTCAATGGGTTGTAATCCATTATTGCCATTGTTTTATATTCAATTTGTCTCATGTTTGGGTTGTTGGGGATCCTTTAAGATGGCTCCTGTGTCCTTTTTACATGTTNTTTTGCAACCATGACCTCTGTGTAGTTCCTAAACATTTTCACCACCTCTAGTAAAACCATTCTATTGTCCTCTCACCCCAGGTTCTGGAATCCACCAGTCTGCCTTCTGTGTTGATGGAGATATGTATTCACTCCAGATTAACTTTAAAGAACTTTCCTGTACAGACTTCACTAAGAATATTGAAAATGACCAAAGGTATCGTTAAAGGCATAACTTCAGTTTTTAAAAAAATTCATATTGAAATAATTTTAAACTTACGGACATGTGCAAGAACAACACAGAGAACTCTCATATCCTCATAAGGCAGATTTTCTCTATTAGAATCTCACTGCATTGGCTTCAACACCTTCTCTCCATCTCCATTTATGCTTATTTCAGTAGTCTTTTCCTGAAGCATTTGAGAGGAAGCTGCAGACATGGCAGAATTAGCCAACATGCATTTCCCCCAAAGATTCCATTCGGCATCACCACAGATTCCAGAACTCAACCCTGATAAGAGTTGCACATGCACCCTCCAGTTTGGGCCACAGATGCCATTTAGGTTTTGCCCACTATACTTCCAATGTCTCTGTCATTTTTAGCGTTCAGAATTCCACTGAGAAACACACATTGCATTTAGTTAACAGGTCTTTTCAGGATCTATCCATCTGTAAGAGACCTCAGTCTTTCCCTGCCTTTTATTTCCTTGGTAGTCCGTGGGATCCTCCTAGTTTGGGTCATCTCATATGTCCTGTGA
>NW_007726772.1:286665-289179 GCF_000696425.1 Galeopterus variegatus
TTCATTAATCTCAATATACTTATTTGCACTTATTTCTTTAATGTACCAATCTCCCAACAATGTCAACTTTTTTCAACTGCCATCTGAAAGTTTCACACCCCGAGTCTCTTCTGTTCATTACACATTGTACACAGGTCTTGAACTATCGCACTGTAATCCATAAATATGTACAATTATTAGTCAATTTATGTTAAAAAAATGAAACCCTTCATGTTTACAAGTTTTATAACCTAGATAAAGTTGACTAATTTTTTAAAAGATACAATCTACCAAAAATCACATAAGAAGAAATATTCTATTTGTTTAGGCTTATAACTATTAAATAAATTGAATCAATAATTACTAGCCTTCCAAAACAGTACCTGCCCAGCTGGATTCACTGGAAAATTCTGTCAAACATGTGAAGAAGAAATTGTACCAGGTCTCTAAATTACCTTTCAGAAAATAGAAGCAGAAAAAAACACTCTTCAATTCATTCTATGAGGCCGGCACCACTTGAATACCAAAATTAGACAAAGACATTACAAGAAATTAGACATCTATATCTCTCATGATCATTGATAAAAAATTCCTCAACAAAATATTAGCAAATTGAATTCAACAATGCATGAAAATAATTATACACCTGGGCCAATTTATATTTATTTTAAGTATTCAAAATAGGTTTAACGTTTGAAAATCAATTAATGTAATCAATTGCATCAATATGCTGAAGAAAAAATATTACATAACTGTGAGGTTGCTGAGGAAGGAAACGCTAGCCAGGTAAAGGAAGAAAAGATTTTATTAGCAAGTGGCAAACAGACCAGCAGGACTGAACCAAAAAATGGCATCAGCACCAAGAGGCAGTGGGTGTCTTCTTTTATAGGGTTGTGATTGGCATCTGCCCTAGCCTAGGAAGACGGTCACAATGCTTCATTTCAGGTACAGCTTGCTCATGGGAACAGAGACCTGGGAAGACAGAAACCTTGGTAGGGGGGAGGGACAAGCAGTTCCAATGTTACACTCTGGGTACAGCCTGCTCAGCCGGCTTGTGCCAACAGAGACGTAGGGAGATAGAAACTTAGAGGAATGAAACTCAGAGAAACAACACAGAAGGGTAGGGAAAAGTCAGGTTCTCAGTTCCAGGGACCTAACAATAACTGTGTCAATAGATGCAAAAAAGCATTTGACAGAATTCAACACACATTTATGATAAAAACTTTCAGTAACATAGAAATAAAAAAGAACTTCATAACTTGATGAAGAATATTTACAAAAAACCTACAGTCAAAATCATATTTAGCAGTGAGAAGCTAGAAGAAACTTTTATCATACTTAGTGGTGAGGAGCTTTTCCCACTGTGAAAAGGCGCAAGGTAAGGATGTCCCTTCTTTCTTTGTTTAACATTATACTAGATGTCCTAGCTAATACAATGAGTCAAGAAAAGGGGGAAAAAAGTATATAGATGGAGAGGGAAGAAATAAACAGCTTTTTTTCCAGAACATAATTGTCTATGAAGAAAGTCCAAAAGAATCAACAAAAAAACCCTGGAACTAATAAGTGATTATTGTAAGGTTACAAGATGTAAAGTTAATATACAAAGGCAACGACTTTCCTATATGCTAGTAATGAAGAAGTGGAATTTGAAAATAAAAACACATACCATTTACATTACCCACCCCCTTATGAAATACTTAAGTATAAAACTAACAACATATGTACAAGATGTAATTGAAAAAAACTAAAAAAAAAAAGCAAAAACAAAAACATAAACAAAAACAAAAGAACCTTAAATCAATGATGCGATTTCCATGTTCATGGATAGGACAACTCAATTTTGTGTAGATGTCAGAACTGTTCATTAACAGTTCAACATGAAGTCAGCGATCAAAAATGGAATCACTGAAGTCAAGCCTGGAATATTGCTAAGCTCACAGTTTGCTTTTTTTCAAAAGAGATTATCTTTGGTTTTATTAGGTACCTTATTGATTTTATTAGGTACCTTTGATACTGATGTGAACGTAGTCCTGTATCAGTTCTATCTTGTCCCTTGAAGCCAGGGCGATGGCTTGCATTTGCCCTGGGTCCATCACGGCTCTCAAAGAGGAGACCTTGAGAGCTAGATCCTGGGCTATAAGCAAGCGTATCATGACAGGTGCCCCAGGTTTCTTCTGAATATTCAGAATAGGAACATGGGGCAACATCAAGTGAGTAGGAGGTGTAAACACTTCTAAGCATTGAGACAAACATTTTAATATCAACAGAATTATCATGAACAATAATACAACAATGTAATAGGGACAGGGATTGTAATAGGGACAGGGATCTGATCTAAGAACTTCTTCCTTCTGGTAACCAACCAAATAAGGCTTATTTACCGATGGCAGTTTGTAGCCAATTCTCTTGAACTTTAATCTTATTGAGCTCAGTTTCAACTACTCCAGAGTCATTTACCCAGGTGCCACATGAGTTGTTAGTTCCTGTACAAACACCTCATTATTCTGCCAACAGACAATCTAGAGCAATTCTGCT
>NW_007726772.1:289279-292416 GCF_000696425.1 Galeopterus variegatus
AAAAAAAAAAAAGCAAAAACAAAAACATAAACAAAAACAAAAGAACCTTAAATCAATGATGCGATTTCCATGTTCATGGATAGGACAACTCAATTTTGTGTAGATGTCAGAACTGTTCATTAACAGTTCAACATGAAGTCAGCGATCAAAAATGGAATCACTGAAGTCAAGCCTGGAATATTGCTAAGCTCACAGTTTGCTTTTTTTCAAAAGAGATTATCTTTGGTTTTATTAGGTACCTTTGATACTGATGTGAACGTAGTCCTGTATCAGTTCTATCTTGTCCCTTGAAGCCAGGGTGATGGCTTGCATTTGCCCTGGGTCCATCATAGCTCTCAAAGAGGAGACCTTGAGAGCTAGATCCTGGGCTATAAGCAAGCGTATCATGAAAGGTGCCACAGGTTTCTTCTGAATATTCAGAACAGGTTACAGGAATATGGGCCAACATCAAGTGAGTAGGTGGTGTAAACAGTTCTTCTAAGCATTGAGACAAACATTTTAGTATCGACAGAATTATCACAAACAATAATACAACAATGCAATAGGGACAGGGATTGTAATAGGAACAGGGATCTGATCTAAGAACTTCTTCCTTCTGGTAACCAACCAAATAAGGCTTATTTACCGATGGCAGTTTGTAGCCAGTTCTCTTGAACTTTAATCTTATTGAGCTCAGTTTCAACTACTCCAGAGTCATTTGTCCAGGTACTACATGAGGTGTTAGTTCCTGTACAAACACCTCATTATTCTGCCAACAGACAATCTAGAGCAATTCTGCTAATGAATTTAAAGATTGTTGTTCAGTGGCAATCTTGCTGGCAACTGAATTGATTAAATTACATAGGGATTGAGAGAGATTAGTAATCATTATCATATTTGTCCATGCCCTACTCCATGGAAGAAAAACACTAACAAATTTAGCAAAAGGGGTCATCTTTATACCTCCAGGTCCTCTAGGGATGTCTCTGTCAGACCAGGAGAAATATAGAACTCGTGACCAGGAAAGGGTGTCATTAAGGGGATGGACAGTGGTCTCTGTAATATGGGTACCTACAGTGCTGCAACTTGACTTATTCTATGAGGCCAGCATCACCCTCATACCAAAACCAGAAAAAGACACAACAACAAAAAAAAATCACAGATCAATATCCCTAAGGAACATAGATGCGAAAATCTTCCAAAATACTAGTGAACTGCATTCAACTGCACATTAAAAAGATCGTTTATCTTGATCAAGTCGGATTTTATCCCAGGGATGCAAGAGTGATTCAACATATGAAAATCAGTAAATGTGATACATTACATCAACTGAAAGAAAGAAAAGAACCCCGATATAATCATTTCAATAGACACAGAAGAAGCATTTGATAAAATCCAGTGCTGTTTTATGACAAAAACACTCAACAAATTAGGTATAGAATTAATGTACCTCAACACAGTAAAGGCCACATATGACAAACCCAGAGCTAATATCATACTAAATAGACAAAAATTGGAGACTTTTTTGTAAGATCTGAAACAAGACAAGGATTCCTACTTTCCTTGCTCTTATTCAACATAGTACTGGAAGTTCGAGCGAGAGCAATAATGCAAGAGAAAGCAATAAGGGGCATCCACATTGGAAAGGAGGAAGTCACACTATACCTATTTGCAAATGACACGATCACATATGTAGAAAATCCTAAAGACTCTGCCAAAAAATAACTAGAATTATAAATGAATTAAGTAAATTGGCAGGATACAAAATCAACATACAAAAATCAATAGGCTTTCTATATGCCAGTAATAAAATACCTGAAGAAGAAATCAAAAAAGTAATCCCATTCCCAAAAACTACCAAAAAAAAAAAATATCTGATAGTAAATTTAACCCAGGAGGCAAAAGATCTCTACAACAAAAACTATTAAACGCTGGTGATAGAAATTGAAGAAAACACAAATAAATGGAAAGACATCCCATGCTCATGGGTTGGAAGAATTAATATAACCCAAATGTCCATGCAGAAGATTGAAACTAGACCCCTCTCTCTCACCACACATGAAGATCAACTCAAAATAGATTAAATTCCTAAATTTAAGTCTCCAAACTATAAATCTACTAGAAGAAAACATAGGGGAAATGCTACACAGAATGGGAGACATAAATCAGGATTTCCAGAAAACAGACCTAAAGTACAAAATCCTTAACACGCCCATCACTTCATGTGATATCTCTGGACTGGACTCACATCTGCCATGAGCACCTCTGATCCAGAATCTTAGATCCAGGCCTCATGGCATGGAGAACAGGCTGTCCTCAACAATCGCTAACTACACAACTCCCCAGGCTGTGAGGTGAATGACTACCTCAGAAAGCACCTCCTGGGCTTTTAATAATTAACTACACTTCATGTGCTTCAGAGGGGTTTCCTGGTTCATTAACTCCTCACAGTAGTTCTGTTAGGTACTCATTGTTCTAAACACGAGGAACAGAGAGGTTGAGTGACTCGGCCAAGCTCACACTGTACTGATTAGCTTCTGGCTCCAAGCCTGGGACATTTGGCTCCTTTTAAGCAAGTTGGCATTTTGTCTCCCGACTTCACTGTGAACAAAGGAAGCAAATGTCAAGCATATCAATCCCCCCAGTCAAGCTCTTGGTGTTCCCATGACCTGTGGCCCTAAGGCTCCGCTGTCACAGCAATTTGGACAGAAGCTGTAGGATGTTGTGTGGGTGGAGACTAGACATGGGCATCGGAAGCTGCACTGATAACCTTTAGCCAGAGGAGGCCAAGCTGAGGTCGTGCTTGGCACCTGCAGGAGTCCTGGCAGGGGACGAGAGCACACGATGATGGGGCAGCCCCTGTCTTGAGTGTGCAGTTGGCAAAGGTGAGCAGCGCAGGAGAAATGCCCAAGGCTAGAAAGGACCGGGTGAGGGCAAGAGAGCAGAGAGGAGGAGACTATGCAACTGATGAGCTCAGGAGGAGAGGGAGGGGATGAAGAGGACAGAAAGAGAGAATGGAGGAGAGAACCAGGGAAATAGCCAGAGAGAGAGTGCAGGAGAGAGGGAGACAGATATCCCTCCCTGAAGAAGCACAGACCCTTCTGTTGCCTGCAGCATTCCAGAATCAGAGTGGGCAAGCTTTGCTGCCTGTAATGCAG
>NW_007726772.1:293152-295813 GCF_000696425.1 Galeopterus variegatus
TCAGAGTGGGCAAGCTTTGCTGCCTGTAATGCAGTTCCCAGGGCCAGCGCTCTGAGAGGGCCACACTTCACATATCCTTCTCTAGACCACCCAGGTGATCATGCAGTACCCTCACCTCCTGCAGCTTGGCCAACCTTGGCTCCAGGTAGGGAGGGAGAAGATCACATTTCAGGAGTGTCTCTATATAGCCCCAAGTCACCAGAGCTGAGATCACTCCTGAGGCTGGTGCTAGGTCCTGCTCAGAATGAGGGCATCCAGAATCTTCTCTTGGGCCACAGTACAGATATGGCATGTCCCCTATGTGCTGTGCTTCCTCCTGGGCCTCTCTCTGCTTTCCTGATCAACTTCAGTGATTTTGTAGTTTGCTTGTTGCCTACAAAGAAGCCCCATGGCAGATGGGCTGCAAGATGCTATCCTCCAAACAAAATGTCTTACTTTCCCTTTAGTGCTGAAGGATGAAGAGACAAAGAAGGGAATGTCCCTGTCACTGGGCTGATGCCATCTTGATCTTAAAACATTTTCTAGACTTCTGAGTCCCCTGTCTTCACATGTGTTCCATGGGCTTCCTTCCTGCTTAAGCAAATTTATGCTGAGATTCTGCTGGGGCCAGCATGGGCCAACCCAGAAGTGGCAAAGTGAATTGCACAGGGTCTGGCTTTGGAGGGGTTCCCACTGGTGTGAACTTGGGCAGCTGCAGGAGAGGGGTCCCTGCTTGTAATGCTCCAGAGCAGGCAACCAAGGGGTAACTGGGGCCCCTGGAGCAGCCACAGCAGGAGGGGGACTCTACATCTGCCCAGTGGATTTTCACATGGCAGCTGCAGCAACTTCAGGAGCAACAATATACAGAAGCTCCCCAACAGGGACAAGGAATGCTCTCAAGAGGAGAGTCTCACTCTTTCTTTCCTCATCTTCCTCTCTCTTTCCTCCTGGGCTGCTTTGAACATTTCCCTATTGACCTGCCTTGGTTCATTTTGTGCTGCTGTAATAGAATATTACAGACCAGGTAATTTATAATGAATAGAAATTTATTGGCTCATGGTTCTGCAGGCTGGGAAGTTCAGGATTGAGGAACCGGCCTCGTGCGAGGACCTTCCTCCTGTGTCATCCCACGGTGGAAGGAGGAGGAAGAAGGTGGAAAGAGCAAGAGGGCCCAAGCTTGCTTTGTAACAAACTCATTCCTGTGAGAACAACGTTAACCCATTTATAAGGGTAGATCCCTCCTGACCTAATCGCCTGTTAAGTTCTCACCTCTCAACACTGTTGTATTGAGGATTGTTTCCAACACATTAACTCTGAGGGACACATTCAACCTGTAGCATGATCTTTCCCCTTTTCAAAGATTTTTCAGCTCAGACTGTTGCTGTCACCAAGATGCTCAAGGCTGAGCCCATAGTAAAAGCAGAATAGAAGTTCCCCAGTATAGCTGCTCCTGCTCGTTTGTCCCCTCACTGTCTTCTAATAAAGAACCTCTGGCCTCTGGCTTAGGAGCAGAAGACTTGCTGGGGGCTAGGTGAGGATGAAAGGTGAAAAATCAGGTTGAAGATGGAGCCCCAGGAAAGCCTGGTGTGGATAGGTCTCAGGGCCAGCTGTCCTGGAGCACACGCACTGCCCAGGGCACAAGTGCTGCCTGTAGAGCTACTCCCACAACGGCCAGCTCACCCATCCTGTGGCCATGGGTTAGAAGTTGGTGTCATCTGCTCAGATATGAGTCCAAGACATTGGGCCTCTATTTTAGTGTGTGGCTCTTGTGCACTGGGCTTCTCTTATCCTGAGCTTTTCTGGGTAATGAGCAGTTTCCCTGACACCTTCATGGGGACATAGCATCACCAAATGTTACTGGTGTCTCTGAATTTTATGGGTGAGTGTCTTCTCTTACCAGAGGGAGACTTTGAACATATCGTGCAATCTGAGGCTCCTGAAAGCAAGTGTGATCATGTATTATCATTCTCACATGGCAGAGAGGTGAATTAACACTGAATACAAGCATGAGTCAGGTCTGGTGACTGGCAGAGCTGGGATTTGATTCCCATTTGCTGACTCTGGGTGCCAAGTTTTCCTCTTCTTTCTTTAATTAGCCCAAGAGCTCCAGGAGCTCAGGAGGCTTGGCTTCATGTTGAGTTTGCACACAGTACTGCAGCTGACATGCTCCTGCCAGCAGCTCCTGTGCAAAGTCTGCACCTGGGTGTGAGGATCGGGTGAAAAGGAGGGGTTCACGGCATCGTTGTGATGCCTGCACAACCTCTCCACTTCAGCTGGCTCCCTGTGGGACTGCTTACTTTACCTGGTGGTTGGTTCTTCCAAGCTCCCACTTAGAAATTACTAAGATACCTCCTTCTCAAAATGGGCCTAAATCAAAATTATAAAACACTGGGCCGACCCCGTGGCGCACTCGGGAGAGTGCGGCGCTGGGAGGGCAGTGACGCTCCTGCTGCGGGTTTGGATCCTATATAGGAATGGCCGGGGCGCTCACTGGCTGAGCGCGGTGCGGGCGACACCACACCGAGGGTTGCGATCCCCTTACCGATCAGGAAAAAGATACACACACACAAAAATTATAGAACACTTACTAAATTAAATATTAAGAATGACAGCCAGCTACATAAAAACTCAGAACTAATACTTCAGGAGAATTTGTTCTGCAATTTTTGTATTGAGGTGAAA
>NW_007726772.1:297023-298684 GCF_000696425.1 Galeopterus variegatus
CTGATAAAACTCTAGTCCAGGCTCCAGGTCCCATTCAGGTTTTTTTCAACTGTCCCCACAAGTCTCTTTTGTTTTCGGGGACCAGGATTCTACCAAGTAACACATGTTGCATTTAGTTATCATATCTCTTAGGATCTACCAATCGGAAAGGGACCTCAGTCTCTCTCTGTGTCTCATGTCCTTGGTAGTTGCAAAGAGTGCGGCCCTTGCAGTCTGTGGGATGCTCCTCGTCTGGGTCATCTGACATGTCCTCATGATGCATGAGGTCTTGTGTCCTTGGCAGGAATATCACACGAATGCTGCTGTGCTCTTTCGTGGCCTCACATCAGGGGCACATTATGTCCACCCTTCCCGCCTGTGCTGTTCTTAACCTTGAGCACCTGCCACTTTTCTCCAGGACAAAGGCACCCTCTTTCCCTTCATAATTGATTAGCATTCTGAGATTTGCCAATATCTTTTTTCTGCATAAATGTCCACACACTAGCTTCTGACAGCTTCTACTTGAGTTCAGACAGCTCCTGTCTAGACATCTCAGACAACTAAGACAATTTAAAAACTGATTTTCTATTTCTATCATTCATTTTACATTTATTAGTTGGTCTCATACTGGAAAGGAGAGTTTCACCTTTTCTGTGGTTTTGATTGAATATTATTGATTAATTTTTTCAAATTAATATGAACTCATGGCTTCTGATTTTATTTAATGGGTTGTAATTAATTGTAATCATTATTTATTTTGGTGTTTAATTTGTCTCATAATTGGGTTGTGAGGGCTCCTTCAGGCTGGCTCCTGTGACCTTCTGACATGCCCCCATCATTCCATGTGCAGTTTTTTGTTTTCTGGTACAAGAAGATGTTTCAGGCTAATTTCATACTTCCCCCGCCACCCCGCCTCAGCTCTTGGAATCATTTCTACAAGGAATCTTGACTCCTTCAAATGAGCCATGGTATTTAGAAAGCGCTTGGTGTCCTCATTGCTAGTGGGACATCACTGCTTCTAGGTCTTCTTAGCAAGCACAACTGCAAATATAAGCCCTTGCATACCTGCACACACATGCATCTATAACTATTTCTATCTCAATTATATGTATGTATGTGTATATATATATTTATATCATTATAATAACTTTTATTTTGATATGGTCAGTTCTTTTTATCTTTTTCCCTTCCATGTTTTTCAGTGCTAAGAGTTTTCATCAATCTCAATGTGTTTACTGAGTTGCTTAGTCAATTTACTTATTTGCTTAATGCACCATTTCTTCAGCTGCCATCACAGAGACCCCACCCCCCGGCGCCTTCTGTTCATGATGCCAGCAGGCATGCTGCTTTCACATCTCAGCTACACTCTCCTCCCGCTTCTGCAGTCCATGTCCTGGGTGCTGATGGGCCAATGCTGATAACCCTCTCCACGGCACCCCTTTCCCTCGTCCCTAAATGTCAAGTGGCAGGCCTACCCTTGACTCCTGCACACCAAGAAGGGAAAAGGAAAAAAGAAGAGATAAGAAGGGGAAGGAAGAGCTATAAGCATTATTTTGAAAGAAAAAAAAGTTGCAAAACATCGGTAGCAAAAATAAAATAAGGGCACATGGATCTGTAATAAAACAAATTCAAAATGTTGGAAATAGGGCCGGCCCGGTGGCGCACTGCTACAGTGCGCCGCT
>NW_007726772.1:299779-300396 GCF_000696425.1 Galeopterus variegatus
GCCAAGAATTACCCCAAATAGATGGAATTCGTGAGTCCTCAGACTGAAGATGCCCAGAGTAAGATAAGTAAGAATAAATCTACAAATAGATGCACTGCATTATATCTGAAAAGCTGGCAGACTGAAAGAAATTGATATTATATAAAAAATGCTAGTTAAATGGAGAACATTCTCATTAGTAACAAAAAGACCCACATGACAAGAAGCAACACCTTCATGGTACAAGAAAAAATAGCTGAGAGGTTACAACTTGAAACCCAATTACAGAGACACAATCACAGACAAATTGAGCTTAACACCCACATACCTTCACTGAAAGGATTATTAAAGAATAGAAATTCAGAAGAAAAAAGTTAAATTAATTAAGACAGAGGGAACATAAAAAACAACAGTGAGTACAATATTTTAATTTTAATTAAGCATTGACTGCAAAAATAACTACATTTTATGTGTTAAAGAATAAATCTAAAACTCTAATTGTGGTAATAAGATGGTTATGCAATGAGAGCTACTGTGTGCTGAATTCTATATATTTAGAAAGATGCTACGATGTGGAATAACTATAGATGGTTAGAAGAAACTATACTTATATTTGTATATTAAAATGTTAAAAGTCA
>NW_007726772.1:301178-307475 GCF_000696425.1 Galeopterus variegatus
CCGCACTCCCAAGCGGCGCACTGTAGCAGTGCGCCACCGGGCCGGCCCTAAAAATTTTTTTTAAATAAGAAAAGAAAATAATGTAAAACAGAAAACGTTATCAAGCAAAACAAAGGCATGAAAGGGGAAAAAAGTCCGCACTCCCAAGCGGCGCACTGTAGCAGTGCGCCACCGGGCCGGCCCTAAAAATTTTTTTAAAATAAGAAAAGAAAATAATGTAAAACAGAAAACGTTATCAAGCAAAACAAAGGCATGAAAGGGGAAAAAAGAATTTAATTTAGTACTAATAAGCCCATCAAAGATATTCTTTATTTCTGTTTCAGTGTTTTTAAATTTGAGCATTTCTTTTTGGTTCTCTGTTAGGATTACTATCATCTCTCTGATGACATGTTCGTTCTGTCTCATCAAATTGTGTTTTTTGCATTTCAGTATGCCTTATAATTTTTTTCTTGATATCATGCATAATGTAACAGGTAAAATAAATTGCTATAAATAGGTCTTTATTAATGTAGTGGTATTATGTAGAAAGAAGGGAACCTGGTCCTGTCCTGTGACTGGGTCCCAGTCTGTTAGTGAACCTGTGCCTCAGAACTGTGAGCTTCACAACTATTTCTCAGCGTTTTTCTCTCTCCTTAGAGGGACTGCATGGCTAGAGTGGGCAAAAATTGTGATTTCCCTTCTCCCAGGTCAGTTAAGCTCTAATAATGCTTAGTCAGATTAGGATTTGGTTAGTGAGTATCTCCTGATGCCAGACTTTTTAAAGAACAGAGTGTTCTGGCATATTTCAGAATAGTTTCTTTTCTCCTCTGGCTGCTGGAAACATGAGAAAATTTTTCTTGGATATTTACTATGGAAACCAGGTCAAGCTTTTGGAAATGGCTCTCACAAAAGTGGGGGATCCCTTGATAACTGTGTCAACTCTGGGGTTTTTACCTCTCAGGCTTGTCTACACTGAACATCCAGCAATTCGTCAACTACAATTTAAGTTTTTCTACTTGGCACTGGTTTTTGGGGGGTGGGGGTGGGGTCCGCTTGTGAACTTGTCCTCTGATAAGTGATGACTCCCTGTATTTTTCTGTCTGTCTCTCACATCTTGGGGCAGATGTTTACTCTGTGTCCTCAGCTTTCTTATGAATCTAAGAAGAGTTGGTAATTTTTCAGTCTGTTTAGTTTTTTACCAGTTTTTAGTATGGAGTAGTCACACCCAAGCTTCTTACGTGCGGAAATGTTAACAAAATGTCCTTACTTTATTTTTAAATTAATTATTCATTTATATATATATATTTATTTCTTATAGGATCAATTTTAGTGACATACTTTTTGGAAAACCATACATTTTTTTCTAAGATTTAAGATTAGTTTGTCTAAAGTTATTTACATGTTCACATTATATATTTGTAGAAGGTCTTCTGTAGGTGTAGTTTTTTGGTACATAACATAGAGTGCCTGTACCTGTCCTCTCTCTTTTTTCTTTCTGATCAGTCTCACTAAAAGTTTGTCTCTTTTATTAGGTGAAAAAATAAAACACACAGAGTTTGGTTTTGTTGGTCTTTATTGTATTTCCTTAGGTTTACTTAACTAAAATGTTAACACTAATCACTCACTTTTTATTTTTTGTGTTTTCAAGTAAATGTATTTTTAAGGCTATATCTTTACTTGCAAATGTCACTTTAGCTGCATATCACAAAATTTGATATGTAGTGTATTTGTCATCACTATTTGATAAATAATCAAGTATTCCTATTATAATTTACTTCTACACCTAGGAGTTATTATTATTATTATTATTCTTTTCTTTTTTTTCCTAGGAATTATTTTGGAGTTTAGTTTTAAGTTTATGAATAATTTAATACTTATTATTGATTAATTATGATTTAATTGCATTGCAGTTATGGAACATGGTCTGTAAGGCATTGGTTCTTTAAAAATTGTTCGGTTTTCTTTGTACTTCATTACATGATTAATTCTTGTCAATAGTCAATGTGTATTTTAAAAGACTATTTATTATTTTGAGAGTACAAGTTCCTATATCCATATTTTAGATGCAAATTGTAAATATTTTTGTTCACATTTTGGCTTAAAATTGCCCACCATA
The DNA here is from genome assembly GCF_000696425.1 of Galeopterus variegatus. Lineage (NCBI taxonomy): Eukaryota > Metazoa > Chordata > Mammalia > Dermoptera > Cynocephalidae > Galeopterus > Galeopterus variegatus. Next base: position 303,274 of record NW_007726772.1, read on the forward strand.
CTTATTTTCTCTCATAAGGTTTTATATACCCTGCAACTTGACAGAAGAATGAGTTACAAAGCCTGATATGGCCCCACCCACTGAGGCTCCAATTGATTATCAGATGCTTGTCCCGCCGTGCCCACAACAAGACCCAGTCTCTGGGTTGAGTCTGGTGGAATGAGATAGGTCATCCTGTTAGAGGCACATTTGTGAATATCAATCAGAGTTTGACCTAGAGATAGCACATATTTAATAACGACTAATTCTCTAATTCTTAAATCAGTTGCTTTATCTGTCTTATGTTCTGAGTACAGGAAGACTCTCCCATATAAAATTTCATAGGGGCTTAATTGGAGCCACTTCTAGGGGCCACCTAATTTGGAGCAGCACAACTGGTAAGGCTAAATCCCAAATCAGATTAGCTCTTGGCACATCTTGACAATTGTCCTTTTTATGATGTGGTTCATCTTTTCATTCTTTCCTGCAGATTGAGGGTTCCATGAAGCATGTAGTTTCCAGTTAATTTTTAAAAGTTTGGACACTTCTTGGGTTACTTTTGCAATAAAGGTGCTTCTGTTGTCACTGCTGTCTAAATCTAGGAACTATTTCTTAGAATAAGACTCTAGTTATTTCTGAAGCTCTCTCTGTTCTGCAAAAGAATGCTTCTACCCAGTAAAGGTATCCATCCAAACCAATAACTATCTAAAATTTCCTTTGGCTTGAGGCATTATGCTAAAGTCTATTTGCCAATCCTCTCCAGGTTTCATTTCTTGGAAATGAACACGTTTTATCTTTGGTGGAGGTCCTTTCTTAGGGTTTTTCTTTTCACAAATTGGCTTTCCAAGTCCAGTGCTAATTTTTCTAACTGCAAATAGAACCAGTGCTGAAAGCCCTCAACACTTAGTCTGCAGCAGGGGTCTCAGACCAGTCCTAGAATGAATCACTTGGGAAGCTGCTAGGACTAGATCTAAGAATTCGTATAACTTCGTATAATGTATGCTATACGAAGTTATTACGTGTAGTTCCAAAACATTTTCACCATACCTAAATAAAATGCCATACCTGTGAAACAGTCATTCTATTACCCTCTCCCCAAGGCCCTGAAATTCGCCAACCTGCTTTCTGTGTCAATAGAGGTACGTATTTACTCCAGGTTAATTTCAGAGAACATTCCTGAAAATATATTTATAAGAATATTAAAAATTATCAAAGGTACCATTAATAACATAACTTCACTTTTTAAAAAAATTTATTTTGAAATAATTTCAAACTTACATAAATGTTGCAAGAACAGCACAAAGACCTCCCCTACTCTGCTAAGACAGATTTCCTCTGCAAGCATCTCACTGATTTGCTCCAGCACCTTCTCTCCACCTCTGTTTTCTCCCATTTTCGTTCGTATTTTCCTGAACCATTTGAGAGTAAGCTGCAGACTCAGCCAGTGAGCGGGAACTGGTCTGTATGTGGGATCCGAACCCTCGGCGGGAGCGCTGCCGTGCTCCCAAGTGGCGCACTGTAGCAGTGTGCCACCGGGCCGGCCAAACACATTTTATCTTTGGTGGAGGTCCTTTCTTAGGGTTTTTCTTTTCACAAATTGGCTTTCCAAGTCCAGTGCTAATTTTTCTAACTGCAAATAGAACCAGTGCTGAAAGCCCTCAACACTTAGTCTGCAGCAGGGGTCTCAGACCAGTCCTAGAATGAATCACTTGGGAAGCTGCTAGGACTAGATCTAAGAATCCACGGCTGGCTAAAGGCTGAGATGCCATGGACAAGAAACACTGTGAGGTGTGCGTCCCTGTATCGACCAGCAAATTTGTTACCAAACTGAAAGGAACTTGTTGCCCATTGCACAGACTAACAACGCTGCACCCAGAGATTTGTAGTAGAAAAGATTAGCATTTACTGAGAGGTGCCAATCAAGGATATCAGGAAAGCTCCTGCTATAAACATCCAAACTCCTTGACGGCTGAAAATCACAAGCATTTAGAGAACAAAATCATGAGAAGGGGCCTTGGGAGTCGTGTGGGAGTCCAACTGGCTCACAGTGAAGTCAGCACTGCAGTTTCTGGTATCTTGACTAATATCTTCCTCCACGCTCTCATGTCTGGGTGTACATGCTTCTAAGCAGGCCTGCAGTTGATGGTGTTTTGCAAAACAACTTGAGATCGACATCGCAGATATTATCTTAAGCCATTCTGTTGAGGAACAAACATCTTGTGACCCTTTAGGAGGATATGTTTAACTCTCTTCTTATCTTATTGTTAACTGAACTTTTAGTGTTAATCCCAGGAATTCAGCCTGCCTTGCTCCATTAAGCAAATTTTTCTTTAGGTACATCCTGTCCTTAGCCACAGACTGCTCTGGCTGAGGTTATAGGGATGACTAGGGAAATAATGGGGTCTGTCTGTTTCAATAACTGTATGTACAATCATGCTGGCTAAAGGCTGAGATGCCATGGACAAGAAACACTGTGAGGTGTGCGTCCCTGTATCGACCAGCAAATTTGTTACCAAACTGAAAGGAACTTGTTGCCCATTGCACAGACTAACAACGCTGCACCCAGAGATTTGTAGTAGAAAAGATTAGCATTTACTGAGAGGTGCCAATCAAGGATATCAGGAAAGCTCCTGCTATAAACATCCAAACTCCTTGACGGCTGAAAATCACAAGCATTTAGAGAACAAAATCATGAGAAGGGGCCTTGGGAGTCGTGTGGGAGTCCGACTGGCTCACAGTGAAGTCAGCACTGCAGTTTCTGGTATCTTGACTAATATCTTCCTTCACGCTCCCATGTCTGGGTGTACATGCTTCTAAGCAGGCCTGCAGTTGATGGTGTTTTGCAAAACAACTTGAGATCGACATTGCAGATATTATCTTAAGCCATTCTGTTGAGGAACAAACATCTTGTGACCCTGAAATCAGGTTTAGCCTTTAGGAGGATATGTTTAACTCTCTTCTTATCTTATTGTTAACTGAACTTTTAGTGTTACTCCCAGGAATTCAGCCTGCCTTGCTCCATTAAGCAAATTTTTCTTTAGGTACATCCTGTCCCTAGCCACAGACTGCTCTGGCTGAGGTTATAGGGATGACTAGGGAAATAATGGGGTCTGTCTGTTTCAATAACTGTATGTACAATCATATATATAGTGCATGTGTATATACGTATATCTATATGTATATTTATATATGCTTATGTATGCTTATATGTAAGTGAAGTGAATGACAATGAAACAAGAGACAAAAAAATAAAATTATTTTGTTATTCTATGGTACTCACATTACCATTTATGCAGTATAGTGTCATGTGAAAGTGCACTTGAATTAGTAGTAAATTAATATTGTAAACTCTAGAGCAACCATACAAAAGTAAAAAAAAAAAAAAATTGACCTGCTTAGAAAGAAGATAAAATGGAATCATATAAAATGCTCTATTAAACTCCCAAAAGGCTGAGAATAGTGGAAAATAAAAATAGAAACAATAAACAAGGACAGCAAATAGGAAACAGTAACAAGTATGGTAAATATGAATCCAACTATGTCAATAATCACTTTGAACATCAATGGCCTAAATAAGTGTACCAATTAAAAGACAGAGATTGTCAGAATGGATAAAAAAAAAAAAAACCAACCCCCCCCCAAAACACGACTTACCTATATGTTATCTACAAGAAACACACTTAAATTACCAAGAAACATATAGATTAAAAGTAAATAGATGGAGGATAAAAAGTAAATAGATGGAGAAAAATATGCATGATAGCACGATCAAAAATCAGCTGCTGTAGCTATATTAATTGTGGACATAGCAGACTTCAGAGGAAGGACAGTTATCAAAAATAATAAACATTACATGTTTATACGAAGGTCAATTCTCCAAGAAGACAAAACAATCCTTAGTGAGTATGCAGCCACCAGCAGAGCATCAAACGATGTAGGTGAAAACTGACAGAAGTTCAAAAAGAAATAGTTGAATACACTCTTGTAAGAAAATAATCTAAGTGATTCAGCCCAGCCTGAAAGTTGTCTGACTGGTCCAGCCCATTCCTGGGGGTCACTGAATTGATAAAGTTCTCCTTGAGATGGTAAAGAGTTACCAGCCCTTAATTGTTTACTTCAAACAGATAAAGTTCTCCTTGAGATGGTAAAGAGTTACCAGCCCTAATTGCTTACTTCAAACAGATAAAGTTCTCCTTGAGATGGTAAAGAGTTACCAGCCCTTA
>NW_007726772.1:308080-309065 GCF_000696425.1 Galeopterus variegatus
AAGAGTTACCAGCCCTTAATTGTTCTCTTCATTCCCTAGTGTTTCTCCTTTCACAGGGCTTTGGCTGCCTTTTTTTTTTTTTTTAAGATGACCGGTAAGGGGATCTTAACCCTTGACTTGGTGTTGTCAGCACCACGCTCACCCAGTGAACCAACCGGCCATCCCTATATAGGGATCTGAACCCATGGCCTTGGTGCTATCAGCACCACACTCTCCCGAGTGAGCCACAGGCCAGTCCCTCAGTGGGCCTTTCTTGTGGGCTTGTCCTGAGCCCTCAGACAAAGTAATTTCTTACAAGGGGGTAATAAATCTTAGGCATCATCTGGGAAGACTGTGCACCTCATAGTACTCTCAGCCAATGAGGAGGTGGAGGCAAGGACTTGTGTACTAGGAAATAAATTGCTTGCCACAGCCCTTTTCCATGTGCCTGCCTGTCAGACACCCAAATCTTGCAAGGCCATTATTAAAGTCTCACTTCACTGTACCTCGTGTCTCTGTGTCTATCCTTTGGCATTGGAAGGGTGAGGGTATTTCTCACAATTTGGAGCTGCAGGACTGGAACCCCAATAGAGGGAGAGATGCATCCCACTTGATTTCGGGTGGCCTGCTCTGTTTGGGTGACCAGCTTCTTGCAGGACCACAGATACACCCGAGACTTATTCTGAGGATGGCAGAAGTGATGTTGGGGAAAAGAAAGCAGGCACCGTGGCAACCAGGCAAACTTGTGCATGAGCCACGGTAGGAAAATTGGACTTTAAGTACTGCCTTGGTGGCTGGGCATTTTCAGAGGCTGACGTGTGTAGCTGAGACGTATCCTAGATACGAAGTGAGTGCAGAGTCTCCATCTGTGGTTCCATTTTCCCACGAGGGACATGGCCGGAGAAAGACAAAGTGGGTCTTGACATGTGCAAGAAGCCTCCAGTAAAGGGGGGCTGAATATCTCAGGGAGACTCAGACACAAGGATCACTGACCTCAGGTGAAAAC
>NW_007726772.1:309585-314710 GCF_000696425.1 Galeopterus variegatus
ACGCGTGAAAAAAATTCTAGGCCTAGGGAAACAAGGAAGGGAGGAAATAAGAAGACTCTTCCCAACATTCCCTCAGATAGTCCCTTGGAGGAAATGTTAGGACATTGAGAAAGTAATTCCCGGATGAAAAATAAGGAGAAACAGAAAATGATCAAGTACTGTTGTTTTATTTGGGCCAAAGAGCTCATTCGTAAAACTTCAGTGTTTTGGCCACGGTTTGGCTCAAATGAGGACTGGGTCTGTCAGGCCCTTGTCCTCTATGGTAATGGTAAATTCCCATCCTTCCAGGAGGAAAAAGGTTATGCTCTATGCGGGCTATCGGGAGCGACTCCCATGTTTCCTCTTAAAATCAAGCGAAAAGGCCCCCAAATAGAATCCTGGGATCTTTTGTCCTGTCTTCCTCCTCCTCATGCCTCACAGAATGGGAGGCGGAAGGACTCTGGGCAGGCCAAATGTTCAGACCCCATGCAGAGTCTGAATCCTCGGCCCCTGCAGAGTCTGAGCCCTCAGCCCCTGTGGACCCATATCCTAGATCAAGGAGGGAATTAGAACAATGTAAGAAAGGTCTTGAGAATTTTCCCCTCCCTTCGGGGGCTTCTAGGGAAATCTCTAAAATGTTTCCCCGTAGGGAAGTCCCCATGGGGCATGGAGAGATTGGATTCATGAATGCCCCTCTCACGAGCACCAAAGTTAGAAATTTTAAAAAGGAGATGAAATCATTCTTAGAGGATCCCTTTGGTCTAGAGGAAAAATTTGACCAATTCTTAGGACCCAGCTATTGCATTTGGGTCGAGATGATGTCGATAATGAACATCCTCTTCACGGGTGAAGAAAGAGGGGAGATTAGGAGAGCAGCTTTGTCCATCTGGGAAAGACAACACCCTCCCAGACAGGGAGCCCTATCTGCAGAACAAAAGTTCCCAAATTTGGACCCCAAATAGGACAATAATTATCCCAGAGATAGGGCCTACATGCAAGACCTTACAGAATTAATAATTAATGGGATTAAACAGTCTACCCCGAGGTCACAAAATATTTCTAAGGCTTTTGAGATTCAACAAGAAAAAGAGGAAACTCCTTCTGCCTTCTTGCAGAGGCTCAGAGATCAAATGAGAAAACACTCTGGGTTAGACCCAGAAGACCCAACAGGACAGGGTCTCTCAAAGGTAAAGTTTGTGACTAAAAGCTGGCCTGATGTTACAAAAAGATTAGAGAAATTAGATGGTTGGAATGAGAAACCAATTGAGGAACTACTCAGGGAGGCCCACAAGGTGTTTGTGAGAAGGGGGGAAGAGAAACAAAAATGAAAAGTGAAGATCATGGTATCCACAGAGGAAAAGGTAGTTCAAAAGAATTTGGATTCAAACCCCCTCACCAGGGACAAAAGAACCCTAGATTTCAGTCAAAGGATCAAAGGGATCCCTACAAAAAAAGTTTCCAGCTAACAACGGGTGCTATAAATATGGAAAACCTGGCCATTTTAAAAGTGTCCCAAATGGAGGAGGACAGAATAAGTGATCCCCCTCATGACTTTTGATGAGGATTAGCGGGGCCAGGGGTTCCCCGTGGTGAAGTCCACCAGGAACCCTTGATAGACTTAAAGGTGGGACCTAAAGAAGAAGAGATTACATTCCTGATGGACACGGGAGATCTCGGTCCTCCCTACCTTCCCAGCCTCAGGGTACAAAGTTACCCAAAGAGATGTTAATACCTCAGGGCTCAAAGGAGAGGGATCCCAAGCTCCTGTTTTTAACCCTATGAAGATGAAATGAAATCTAAGTCAAAAACTGTGGAGGGGTCATTTTTATACTTGCCTGAGGCAGGAACTAATCTCTTAGGACAAGACTTAATCATAAAACTTGGTCTAGGACTAAAGATCAAGGAAGGACAAATTAGGGTGTTAATGGCCCTTCCTACAGAGGAGGATGAGAGAAAAATTGACCCAGCTGTATGGGCTAAGGAAGGAAATAGAGGGGGACTAAAAATAACCCCAATAAAAATAAAGCTAAAATAACCAGGTGAAATAGTCTGCAGGAGACAGTTCCCCATTCCTATCAAAGGCAAAAAGGGACTCCAGCCAGTAATTGAAGGCCTCATTAGAGATGGCCTGCTGGAACCTTGTATGTCACCATACAATACCCCCATCCTCCCAGTGAGGAAATTGGATGGATCCTACACACTAGTGCAAGATTTGTGGGCTATTAATCAAATTGTTCAGGCCAGGCGTCCTGTAGTTTGTAAACCTTACACTCTTCTTAGTAAAATCCCTTATGAACATAAATGGTTTAGTGTGGTCAACTTAAAGGATGCATTCTGGGCGTGTCCCCTAGATCCTGAAAGTTGAAACTTCTTTGCCTTTGAATGGGAGAATCCCACAAATGGGAGAAAACAACAGTACTGCTGGACAGTACTGCCACAGGGATTCACTGAAGCCCATATTTATTTGGTCAGATCTTAGAAACAATCCTAGAAGGATTTCAACCCATGATGGGCACCCAGCTATTACAATGCATGGATGATTTGCTGATTTCCGGGGAAAAGAGCAATAAAATATCAGGGGCCACAATTAATTTACTTAATTTCCTGGTACAAAAGGGATCATGAATTTCTAGAAATAAGCTACAGTTTATAGAAAAAGATGTTAAATATTTAGGACTCTTAATTAGCGAAGGCAGATGGAGAATAAACCCAGAGAGAATAACTGGCTTAACAAACTTAACTTTGCCTGAAACAAAAAAGGAACTCTGGAAATTCTTGGGACTTCCAGGCTATTGCCAGTTATGGATTGAATCATATGCCCAAAAAACAAAAGGTTTGTATTTAAAGTTATTAGAAGGGGAAGCTGACCTTCTGCAATGATCTCCCAAAGAAATACGAACTCTAGAGAACCTAAAACAGGCCCTTGCTCCAGCTCCTGCTCTGGCCCTCCCATCCCTGGATAAGCCATTTCATTTGTTCGTAAGAGTAGACCAAGGTGCAGTCCTTGGGGTGTTAACCCAGACCTGGGGAGAAAAAAGGCAACCTGTTGCCTTTGTCTCCAAGCTCTGATCCTGTCTCCCAGGGATGGCCAGAATGTATTCAAGCAGTAGTGGCCACTGCTCTATTGGTAGAAAAGAGCAGGAAACTAACCTTTGGGGGAGCTCTAATAGTTAGTACTCCCCACCAAGTGAGGGCCATACTCAGCCAAAAGGCAGGAAGATGGCTCACTGATTCTCAGATTTTAAAATATGAGGCTATGTTACTAGAAAAAGATGACTTGGTTTTGACAACAGATGCTTGCCTAAACCCAGCAAGTTTTCTATGGAAGGGAAAGAAGATCAAGAGGTCTTAGACCACAATTGCTTAGATATCATTGATTATCAAGTTAAGGTCAGACCGAACTTCAGGGAATTCCCAGTACATGATGGAATTAGGTTTTTTGCAGATAGGTCATCCCAGGTAATAAAAGGGAAAAGGCATAATGGATATGCGATTGTTGATGGAAGCCAGCGGTCCATAACTGAGAGAGGAAGATTGCCAATTAACTGGTCTGCACAAACCCGTGAACTATATGTCCTCAACCAGGCCCTAAAGCTTCTTGCAAATCAAGGGGGCACAATTTACACTGACTACAGGTATGCCCTCGGGGAGGTACATACATTTGGAAAAATCTGGACTGAACGGGGCCTTATAAATAGTAAAGGCAAAGAGCTAATACATAAAGAATTAATCAAAGAGGTCCTAAAAAGTCTCCTACTTCTGGCAGAGATAGCAATAGTGCATGTGAATGGCCATCAAAGAGGGAGTACCTTAGAAGCTACGGGAAATAGTATGGCAGAGGAAGTGGCAAAAAGGGCAGCTTTAGAAGAAGAAATCAAGCTCTTGAGTCTTATACCCAATGTCCCCGAGGCGATACCAAGTCCTCAATTTACAGAGGAAGAAAGGGAAGAGTTAAACAAACTAGAGCCATTCAACAAAATGGATGATGGGCTGAGCCCGTGGCGCACTCGCGAGAGTGCGGCGCTGGGAGCACAGCAGCGCTCCCGCCACGGGTTCGGATCGTATATAGGGATGACCGGTGCGCTCACGGCGCTCACTGGCTGAGCGCGGTGTGGCCGGTCTCAAAAAGGACAAACAAAACAAAACAAAACAAAACAACAAAATGGATGATGGTACCTTCCAGATGGTAGGGAAATCGTCAGCAGACCTATAATGAGGGAATTAATTACTATATTATATAAAGGAAGTCTCGGGGGTCACAAGCTATGTGTGATATTCTGTTAAAAACTATGGATGCTTGGGTATATACACCATCGCTAGGCATGTCTGTAGAAGCTGTGTAACTTGCCAAAGAATAAATAAAGAGGTGATTCAAAAACCAATACCAGGGGAAGACCCCCAGGGTTAAGGCTATTCCAGAGAAGCCAAGTAGATTTCACAGAAATGCCTAAAATGGGAAAACTAAAGTACCTACTAATGATAGCAGACCATCTTACTGGAAGGGTAGAAGCTTTCCCACTCACGGCGGCTACAGCGAGCTCTGTTAACAAGATAGTTCTAGAACAGATTGTACCCAGATTTGGTTTAGTGGAAAATGTGGACTCAGACAATGGAAGTCATTTTACCTCTCAAGTGCTACAGGGAATAATGAAAAGCTTACAGATTCAATGGGATTTTCATACCCCTTGGCACCNGTGCTACAGGGAATAATGAAAAGCTTACAGATTCAATGGGATTTTCATACCCCTTGGCACCCTCCCTCATCTGGAAATGTAGAAAGGATGAATCAGATACTCAAAAAACATATCTCCAGACTAATGCTAGAAACCAAACTACCCTGGATGAAATGTCTCCCAATTGCTCTTCTCAGAGTTAGAGTGGCCCCTCGAAAGGATATAGATCTATCTCCTTGTGAGTTATTGTATGGACTCCCATACTTAGGTAGAACTACAGACCTCCCCACCATGGAAACTAAAGATCAGTTTCTTAGAAATTATATACTGCCATATCCTCCACTTTGTCTTCCCGCAGGTTCAGAGGGCTCCTTGCCCAGACCCCACCTCTTGAATTCACCATCCATCATTCCCATCCTAGTGACCTGGTGTTGATCAAGACTTGGAAGGAGGATAAACTTCAGCCAAGCTGG
>NW_007726772.1:316698-317995 GCF_000696425.1 Galeopterus variegatus
GGTCACAGGCACAGGTAGTTCCATTTCCTCTCGGTTGGGATATAGACTCAACAGGAATGCACTGTATGATGGCTGTATACCAAGACAAGGATGCATGAGGAAATGAAACCTGCTGAAGCCTGTCATTATTCTTTCCCACACTACAAATGTTGGATCCAAGGGCAATACCTTCTTTTTCCATAAGGCCAATGAATCACTCCTCTTCCCTCTCCAGGCAGGGGGAAAAATTCAATAGGCCCATGGGAGATCTATCAACTTGCGCCCATGTCCTAAATGTCTCTGGTGAGTCAAGTTACAACTATTCCAACCTCCACATCTCCCGAGTGGATGTTTGGTGGTACTGTGGAAGGAAAACCCTGCATGGTCTGTTATCACCCAAATGGACTGGAACTTGTGCTTTAGTCCAATTGGCAATTCCATTCACTTTGGCATTTCATCTCACAGCTGAAAATAATAATGTCCCACCTCAAAAGCAGAGCACATTAGAGGGCTCATTTGACTCAAGTATATGCATAGATTAAATAGGAGTCCCAAGAGGAGTTCCCAATGAATTCAAGGCCAGAAACCAAATAGCTGCAGGATTTGAGTCGACACTCTTCTGGCAGTTGACTATTAACAAAAGTATAGAATGGACTAACTATATCTACTACAATCAANAAATAATAATGTCCCACCTCAAAAGCAGAGCACATTAGAGGGCTCATTTGACTCAAGTATACGCATAGATTAAATAGGAGTCCCAAGAGGAGTTCCCAATGAATTCAAGGCCAGAAACCAAATAGCTGCAGGATTTGAGTCGGCACGCTTCTGGCAGTTGACTATTAACAAAAGTATAGAATGGACTAACTATATCTACTACAATCAACAGAGGTTCATTAATTATACTAGAGATGCCCTCCAGGGAGTAGCCAGTCAGTTGGATGCCACTAGCTGAATGGCTTGGGAAAACCAAATCACATTGGACGTGATTCTGGCAGAGAAAGGGGGAGTGTGTGTCTTGCTGGGAGGGAAATGATGCACTTTTATTCCAAATAATATTGCCCCAAATGGGACTATTACCAAAGCATTACAAGGACTCACAACACTGGCTAATGAACTGGCTGAAAACACAGGCATTAATGATCCATTTACTGATTGGTTAGAAGGATGATTTGGAAAATGGAAGGGAATGACAGTGTTGTGAGGTTACCGCACGGAAAAGAAACCAGAATACCCAATTGAGAATTTAAAAGGGGGATCTTTTTTTTTTTTTTTTTTTCCTTTTTGTCTTTTTTCGTGTCCGGCAACGGATCGCAAC
>NW_007726772.1:319736-324738 GCF_000696425.1 Galeopterus variegatus
TGCCCTTCAGACACCCGAACCTTGCAGGGCCGTAATTAAAGTCTCACTTTGCTGTACCTTGTGTCTCCGTGTCCATCCTTTGGCCTTGGACGGGTGAGGGCCTGCCCTTCAGACACCCGAACCTTGCAGGGCCGTAATTAAAGTCTCACTTTGCTGTACCTTGCGTCTCCGTGTCCATCCTTTGGCCTTGGACGGGTGAGGGCATTTCTCACAGCTATCATAATTAAAGATTTCAACACTTCTATTAGAAATGGATATATAGAAGGGAGAAAATCAGTAGAACATAGTTTAACTCAACAACGTCAATCAAGTGGTTTACGTCTATAAACTACTTCATTCAAAAGCAGAATACACATTTTTCTCAAGCTCACAAGGCACATTCATCAATATAGACCACATTCTGAGGTATAAAAAACACATTAACAAGTTGAAGAAAAAATAGAAGTCATACAATGTCTACTCTTAAACCTCAATCTAATTAAACTACAAATCGATATCAGATAGCTGAAAAATTCCAAAATACTTGAAGAATAAACAACACACTTTTAAATAAATGGGTGAAAAAAGAAACATCAAGAGAAACTTAAAAAATATTTTGATGTAAAGTGAAAATGAAAACTCAACTTATCAAAATTTGTGGAATGCAGGAAAGCAGCCCTTAGAGGAAAATTTATGGAATTAAATGTGTGTATTAGAAAAGAATAAAGATTGAATATCAATCTAGGCTTCCCCCCAGGGAAAGTAGAAAGAGAAGAGCAAATTAAACACAAGTAAGCATAAGAAAAGGAAGAATAAGAGTTAGAGCAGAAATAAATGAAATTGGAAACAAAAAATTAAAAGAAAATCTACAAAACCAAAAGCTGGTTCTTTGACAGGTTTAATAAAATTGGTAAGTTTCTAATTAAACTAGGCATAAAAAAAGAGAGAGGACATGAATTACTAACAGCAGAAATGAAAGAAGGGGCATTACAATAGGTCCCATGGACATTCAAAGGATAATAAAAATTCTACAAAAAATTCAAGGTACTGAAACAAATGACATTCACTTGCAAAAAAATAAATTTACACAGGACCTTAAAATCTTCACAAAAAACCCACCTCAAAATGGATCATGGACCTAAATATAAAATGCAAACCTATAAAACTCTTAAAAGATAGTATATAAGAAAACCTAGGTGACTTTGGTATGTCATCTAGGTTTTCTTATATATCACTTTTTAGACTCAACGTCAAAGCCACAATCCATGCTTAAAATAATTAATAAGCAGGACTTCATGAAAATTAAAAATTTCTGCTCTGTGAAAAATAAAATGAGGAAGAAAGAATATCAACATATCAAAAACAGCTAAAATAGGGCCAGCCCGTGGCTCACTTGTGCCGACAACACCAAGTCAAGGGCTAAGATCCCCTTACTGGTCATCTTTTAAAAACAAGACAAAACAAAACAAGAAACAGCTAAAATAACTCCTGATATGTGGATTGAGCTGAATTGTCAAAAGCTGTGATTAAAAAAGACTTCAAGATAATAACTGACTTAAATGCTAGAAGCTATATTACTTACCAGTAAGATCAGTTACTGTACAGTAAGTAGTAGGGCTATTTGTAACAAAGTGAAATTTAATGTGCATTTTTATGTTTTTGTGGAATTTAAATAATTTGTGTGCCAATCTCTCTGTTGGCCTTACCATAGAATAAAAAAAAAAAAGGTGTGATTAAAGCCAAAATAGAGATAGAAAAATAGAAAAGATCAATCAATGAAACTAAAAGTTGTTTTTTTGAAAAGATAAAATTGAAAAACCTTTAGGTAGGCGTACAAAGAAAAAAAAGAGAGAAGTCTCAAATAAACAAAATCAGAAATAAAAGAGGAGACATTTCAACTGATACCACAGAAACATAAAGGATAACTAGAGACTACTATGAACAAAGATACACCAACAAATTTGATGGCTTAGAAGAAACGAATGAATTCATAAAAACATGCAACCTACCAAGACTGACTCAGGAAGAAATAGAAAACCTGACCAGACCAAAAATGAGTAAGAAAAGCAAATTGGTACCAAAAAGTATCCCATCAAAGAAAAGCCTAGTATTCGATGGCTTCACTGCTGAATTCTATCAAACACTTAAAGAAGCACGAACACCAATCTTTCTCACGCTGTTCGAAAAAATTGAAGAGGATGGAATACTTTCAAATTCACTGCTGAATTCTATCAAACACTTAAAGAAGCACGAACACCAATCTTTCTCACGCTGTTCAAAAGAATTGAAGAGGGTGGAATACTCTCAAACTCATTTTGTCAGGCCAGCATTACCCTGATACCGCAGACAAGGACACTACAAGAAAGGATGATGAATTTCCCTGATGAACATCGATGCAAAAATCCCCAACAAAATCCTAGCAAACAAGATTCAGCATCACATTAAAAAGATTATTCACAGTGATGAAGTGAAATTTATCCCAGAGATAAAAGGATGGTTCAACATGTGGTCGATAAACGTGATACACTATTATTAGCAAACGAAGGACGAAAACCACACTGTTTTTTGATGTTATGGGACTAATCTGGGTCATGTACTCACGTCTACACCTATCAGTGACATGGAGGTGAGACCCCTTGTCACCATTCCCACCTCCTCCTTACTCCACTCTGGCCAGTTCTCGAAGCTGGGTCTGGGGCGAGTTTTTCCCAGGGCACATGGCACACATGTAGTGGGCACGGATAACATTGGGGATCTCTGTTCACCAGGAGGGAAACAACTTACTAAATATCCATCTGACGCTTAAACTCTTTGCAAAGTAAAAACAAGGGCGCTGGGAAGGCAGATGATGGCAGACCCTGGGACAGTATAAAAGAGACCAGCTGGACAGTTCTGACTCCGTGGATGACAGTGTGTCAGATGGATCTTTGCGCAAGCTAGAGAAACTTAATAAAGTCTCACAGAGAAGCAGAGGAGAGATCTGCAGTGCAGAACTCTATGAGGAAGAGACATAAATGGCGGTAATACAGGTCCATTTAGGGCCAATCAGAAATTAGTGTTAGTCTAGATCTTTTCTCCAAGAGGACGCTGTGACATGGGGTACCTAAGACTTTGATTCCCAAGTGTCCCCCCAAAACAGACTAGGCTGTCTTCTTCTCCCCAGGCAGCCACAGCCATGCTTGAGTCTTGCTGGGGGAGGACAGCCATCCCTACAGGGAGGAGAGGACAGCAGGATCCTTGGGCTGGGTATACAAGAGGAACGACTGCATTTTCTCCACGGGTTCCAGCATTTGCTGCACTGGAGCATTTACATCCAATTGTGGAGACCTTTGTCCTCTCCCATCCCTGGGGCAGAAGTAGGGTGAGCAAGGAGTAAGCTTACAGGGTATCTAGAATAAGAAGATGAAGTAGACCTGCCAGGAAGTGAGGAAGCATTGCATGTTATATTAGGAATAACCTGGGGCTTCACCACTGCAGTAGAATTAGCATCGAATTCTGAGTGGGGGAGAAAACTTTGCAGCTCTGCATCTCCCCCCGCCCCCCTCAGCTAGGGTGGCACTGAGTGATTCTGTGGCTCCTAGCGTAGCAGTTTCACCCTATTCCTATTGAGATGGAAAGCTCCTCACACTGTGTACACATTAGCACCCTGCGTATATAGAGTTACAGGCTGGAAAGGACAAGGGTGGCTTCTATGACCCATAAGAAGAAGATCAATAAATTTAAAAATGGTCTGACGATATGAACAGGCAATTTCACAAAAATAGGGGCAGTTGGACTAGGGATACTGAAAAGATGCCAAGTACACTGGAAATTGGGGAACACATATTTTTAAAAATTAGGTATTGTTTTACTGTGTTTGTCTAACAAGGTATATTTGGTAAAATTCAGAGTTGGTTAGAGTTCAGGAAAATGGATACTCATGTTCTCCTGGTTGCTGCATAAATTAACAACAGTCGTTGGTAAGCGATTTGGCTGCCATTTATTATTATGGCCAAATAACATTCCCTTGTATAGCTATACCAGTGTCATTTACCTGTTCACCAGGTGATGGACATGTGAGTTGTAATCACTTTTTGGATATCATGGGTAAGGCTGCTGTGAGTGTTCATACACAATTGGTGTGTGGAAATATGTCCTCGATACTCTTGGGAATTTCTGGATCATAAGATAACTCATCATCGTGTTATCCAGATAACTCTAGATCACGTGTAACTTTTTGGAAAACTGCCAGACTATTCTCCATAGGCGCTAGTGTTGCGTTCTCTCAGCATGGCTCTGCCCTGGGAATGAGCCATGTGGATCATGGTGTGATAAATATATAATAAATGCAGACACATGTACATCACTGGGACATTCCCATGCGTGGGTGCACCTGCCCCTACAGCTGCTGCACTGTCACTCACACACACCTTGAGCAACTTGAGGCTCTGTTTCAGTGCCTTGGCCCTCAAGTGACATAGAAAGGGCTCTTGGAGAGGCCGGGCAGGCAGGAGATCAGGACCTCACTCTGGTTCTGCTACTGTCACTCTGTGACTTTGGGCAAGTCTCTTGGTCTCTCTGGGTGTTTGATCCTCACCTTCTGGATGCTGTGAAGCTTATGCAATGTAGCACAGGTGATAGTGCTATAAGTTAACTCAAGGCAGGAGGGCTTTCCAAATAGGAGGTCATGTTGGCCTGTGGCCACCTGTCTCTCTTCCTACAGAACCACCAGTAAAGGAAAAGAGAGGGAGCTACTGACCATTACTTTTCAGTCTCATTTGCAGAGGACTGGGAACTCGGCTGAGAAAGAGAAGGGTTAATTATCACATAGCCACACTTCACAGCTTCTTCTCTCGACTACCCACGTAATTGTGCAGCACACTCACCCCCTGCAGCTTGGCTAATCTTAGCTCCAGGTGGGGAGAGAGAAGATCATATTTCAAGAGTGTCTCTATATAGCCTCAAGTCACCAGAGCTGAGCTCACTCCTGAGGCTGGTGCCAGGCTCTGCTCAGAATGAGGGTTTCCACAGCCTTTTCTTGGGC
>NW_007726772.1:325625-333678 GCF_000696425.1 Galeopterus variegatus
CAGCACCTCTCTGTGCTTTTCAAATTAACTTCAGAAATTTCATACTTTTCTTGTTGCACATGAAGAAGCCCCATGGCAGGCAGGATGCAAGATGTCTTCCTCCCAACAAAGTGTCTTACTTCCCCCCTAGTACTGGAGGAGGAAGGGATAAAGAGGGGAATGTCCCTGTCACTGGGCTGATACCATTTTGATTTTAAAACACTTTCTGGGTTCCTGGGTACCCTGTCTTCACATGTGTTTTGTGGGCCTCCTTCCTGCTTAAGCAAACATGCTGAGATTCTGCTGGGGCCAGTGCAGGCTGACCCAGAAGTGGCTGAGTGCATCACACAGGGTCTGGCTTTGGAGGGGTTCCCAGTAGTGTGACTGCCTGCAGGTGCAAGAGGGCTCCCTGCTTGGAATACACCATCACAGGCAGCCTGGGGGTAATGGGGGCCCCTGGAACAGCCACAGTAGGAGGGGGGCTCTGCATCTGCTCAGTGGATTGTCACATGTGGCTACAGCAACTTCAGGAGCAACAATACACCGAAGCTCCCCAACAGGGACAAGGTTCCACTGAAGAGAGGACAGTCATGCCCTCTCAGAGCGCTGGCCCTGGGAACTGCATTACAGGCAGCAAAGCTTGCCCACTCTGATTCTGGAATGCTGCAGACAACAGAAGGCTCTGTGCTTCTTCAGGGAGGGATATCTGTCTCCTTCTCTCCCGCACTCTCTCTGGCTATTTCCCTGGTTCTCTCCTCCATTCTCTCTTTCTGTCCTCCTCATCCCCTCCCTCTCCTCCTGAGCTCGTCAGTTGCATACTCTCCTCCTCTCTGCTCTCTTGCCCTCACCCAGTCCTTTCTAGCCTTGGGCATTTCTCCTGCGCTGTTCACCTTTGCCAACTGCACACTCACGACAGGGGCTGCCCCACCATCGTGCGCTCTCGTCCCCTGCCAGGACTCTTGCATGCGCCAGGCACGACCTCTGCTTGGCCTCCTCTGACTAAAGGTTATCAGCACAGCTTCTGATGCCCATCTCTAGTCTCCACCCACACAGCAGCCTACAGCTTCTGTCCAAATTGGTGCGACAGTGGAGCCTTAGGGCCACAGGTCATGGGAACACCAAGAGCTTGACTGGGGGGATTGATATGCTTGACATTTGCTTCCCTCGACCGTGATGAGATCGGGAGACAAAGAGGAAATTTGCTGAAAAGGAGGCAGGTGTCCCGGACTTGGAGCTGGAAGCAGATCAGTGATGAGTGAGTTCGGCCAAGGCACCCAACCTCTCTGTTCCTCTGTTTAGAACAATGAAGACCCATAGGACTATCGTGAGGTCTTAATAAACCAGGAAACCCCTTTGATGCAAATTAAAGGGTGTCAGCTATTAAGGCCCTCAGAGGTGCTCCTGGGGTTATCATCCACCTCACGGCCTGAAGGGGGGTGTAGGCAGTGATTGTCAAGGGGCAGCTCGTTCTTCCTGCTTCAGTGCCTGTTCCTAAGAATCTAGAACAGAGGAGCTCACTGGAGATGTGGGTCCAGTTCAGAGATGTCACACGAGTGGTGGGCATGTTAAGGATTTTGCACTTGAGGTCTGCTTTCTGGCAATCCATGATCCATATCTCCCACAGCAGAGTTGACAGTGACCCCAGAGGTAAGGTGATTTTTCTTTGCACCCCAAAAGACCAACACAGCCTCAGCACCCGGGGAGGACATCTAAAATGTACCCATGGGGGTCCTGGTTGAGTTTTATCTTCAGAATAGATTCTAGAGCATTATGACGAATTCTGAAATGTCTTTTAATTTGAGAAATGAAGTGAATGTTCTGGAATTGTTGCAGTGACAGATGAGGCTGCCTGGGCTGCATTCTGTGCCATGTGTATTGTGTGGCTCATGCTGCTTCATCCTGTGGGGCCATTACTATTAAGATGCCCGTTTTACAGATGAGTGAACTGAGACTTAGGGAGAGTAATAAGTTGTCCAAAGCCATTCAGTCTAATGCTTACTAGTGTAACCAGGGCCGTCTGACGCAGGAGCTGTGCACCTGCCCCTGCCACAGATCCTGAGGATGAACCCCAGTGCCATCACAGCTGAGGATGCTATGTGACTGCCATCAAGTCTCTCTTGATCCCAGTATTTAACTTGAGTCCCTGAAATAGAAAAATACTGATAAATTAAAATGGTTTATTTCAACTCGAGAATTTTATTCAATCGGTTTACTTCAACATCAAATTGACAATTGTTCTCATTACGGAATTTACACACACAAAAATATTCAGGTCAGAGTTATGGTGGCTGGCTGTTCTCATTTTCCTGTGACACAGACATTTTGTGCTAAAACTGGGGAAGTCCCTGGTAACACAGGACACGTTGTACACCCACGTCAGAGCTGCCTTTTCTCACTGTGGCTCCACTGTGGGAAAATTGAGTTGAAATTGACCAGGATCTAGATAAGGAGAAAGCGGGGAGAGGCTCCTCTTTGAAGGCTGAGGGTGTGACCCAGGATTGCTCCCAGGGCTAGGGACAGCGATGCCATCCCCCCCACCCTCCCGCCATTTAGCTCCAGCCCTTTGCACCAAGCACCTCCATTCTCCTGCTGGGACCCATCACTAACTCCAGGTTGCCATTTTCCCCCCCGTTTTGCTGTCTTTCAGCTACGATTGTCTCAGCACAATGGACTGAAGGTAAGTAGAGAAGAGACTATTGTGCCTTCCCTCTCCTCACACGGAGAACACGTGCTTCTGTTTGGACCCCAAATGGATCAATGGGAGGGGCGTGTACCAGGGAAGATTCTTGGCCAAAGAAACTGGGATTTCTGCCCCTGGCATCTGCTTCAGGCTTCACAGTACCTGATTGCCCACCCGCTCAAGGCCCCCTCCCAGGTCTTCCCGGCCCCCACACCCCTCCCCAGTCCTCCTCTCCAAGCCCCACACCCCTCCTCAGCCCCAGGCCCCCTCCACCCCGCTGCCCACACTCAGCCCGGCAGGGGATGCATCTCTCAGGGCCTGAGTCAGGGAAGGATGGAGTCTTCTTGGACCCCTGCAGTCTGGAGAGCTGAGGGGCTACTCTACCTTCAGCGTCAGCAGTGAGAGCACTGAGGAAGGGGGAAACTGCACGTGGAGGCTGGGTCAGAGGGAAGGGGATGGTGCTGACCTCGTGCTAAGGAGGCGCTGGGTTTGGGCTTTGTAGTTTATAAACATGAACACTCTGGACCCCTTGAGGTCCTCATTCACTGCTTTGGAGCCTGAGGCATCCCTGAGCAGTGTCCTGGAACCCTGCCCTCAGGCACTGACCCGTGATGAACTCTCCTTTGTCTGAGGGTTAGGACTCTCTTTTGGCTGTTTCTCAGGCCCGCCCTCAGAAGACATTCAGGGGAGCAGAAAAGTTGTGCTGACTGTGTGCTCACCAGTGTGCCAATGCTGTTGTTGAAAAAGATTGTTTTAGTGAGAGGGCATTCACTAATTTTATTTCCCACCAGTCAAAAACAAATGGTACTTTAAAATGGGTATGTGTCCCTTAAAAAGTTCTGAAAAGACTAAAACCATAAAGCCCATCTTGTCTATGGTGTCATCAGACTGGGAGTGTCAGTGACGGATTTTGTTTCTGAGGACAGGAAGGTAGGAAAATCAAGAATGATTCGGGCCCCACGCATGGCCTGCTGGGGCCTGGAGCTTCCCTTGAGACCCGGATTCCTTCTCTTCTGTTGTAGCGAATGTTGACTGTGGGGGCCACATCACAGATGGCAGTGGTCACATCGCCGCCTATGCTGGGAAAAACACCGAATGTGTCTGGGTCATTGAGAATGAGCCTCCAGTAAAAGTATCTCTGATCCTGTACTACTTTCAGTGAGTACTGAAGGTGTGCGGATCCCTTGCTGATGCCATTTTAGTTTCTAGGAAGGAGTTCATCTTAACTTCTCCTGGTTCACCCTCCACCTTTCCACCGTGGGCATCCAAAACACACTCCGACTCCATTTTCACTCTGTGAAATTTCAATACTGTTTTCTGGATGAAGTTTCGTCTCTTTGTCCTGGCTTGCAGATCCTTCATGATCTGGCTATTGGTCTCTGCTTCCTTCTGCTCACTTCTCCCTCTGGCCTCCTTCTCTGGGCTGAGCTATAATACACTGAGTTTTCTGGACACACCAGAGCTTAGCAGCTCCGTGTCTTCGCTCACACCGCCCCTCTGCCTGGAACGTACCCTTTCATTCCTGGCACACTCATCCACCCTCTGCTTCGGGTCCCTGCTTTGTATTTCATGGTTTAGCTCAAGGGAAACTGCCATAACAGCTAAAACCTATTTTCTGACTCTCTCCAGAGGTGAACAGCTCTTTGTCTCACTTGTGTCCCATGCAATACCCTGTGCAAAACTCCAGGTGAAGTTTAAAGCATATTACTCTTGCCTACGTCTCTGTTCTCTCTGGTAAAATAGGACTTTAGGGCCAGCCCGTGGCTCACTCGGGAGAGTGCGGTGCTGATAACACCAAGGCCATGGGTTCGGATCCCATATAGGGATGGCCGGTTAGCTCACTGGGTGAGCGTGGTGCTGACAACACCAAGTCAAGGGTTAAGATCCCCTTACCGGTCATCTTTTAAAAAATAAAAAAATAAAAAAAATAAAATAAAATAGGACTTTATCTTTGAATTTCAAGGAATATTTCTTCAAAGAATGAATAACGTGAAAATATCACAAAAGGCATATCCAATGCAGCAGTTACTACATCGCCATCCTAGGGCAGTCTCCACTGATTTTAACATTGGATCAACATTTTTATCAGTTTCAGAATGAACCCAACACAGCCCAAAATAGTGAATGAGACAGAGGACAGAATCTGTATGACTAAGGGCCCCGTCCCCTCCAAAGATGCTGTGGGGTGAGGTCCTCGCCTAGGTGATGTAGGTGACCTCTGGGATGAAAACATCTCAGTGATAGCTAACTCCAAAACAGAGCGTGCACCAACTCTTCAGACAGCCTGAGGATTCTGGAATGGAAATGTGGGAAAGCAAGGAGTTTGAGAAGAGGACCAGGGATGAAAGGGCCGGACATTTCCTGTGTCACCATTTCTCCAGGGGCTCTTCTGAGTGTTTCCCCATATTGTCCCTTTGTCCTTTCAAACTGATTGATTTTTAGATCTGATTTTTATGGGCATCAAGGAAGAACTGAGTGTGGGCCAAGAACAAAACTAGTGTAAAGGGAGCCGTGTGTGTGTCCTGGTGGGATGTCCTCTTGTGGTGTCATTATACCCTGGAGAGGCTCAAGCCCTGCCTCTGTGAGTGTGAGACGTGCTGGAGCCTAAGTGAGGATGAGGGGTGGGAGATCAGGTCTCAAAAAGCACAGGCAGGAGAAAGAAGCTCCCATGACTTTGGGCACCTCAAGTGCAGTGTGTCTCTCATTAAATTAAGGTGGAGGCACCTTCTCTTCTCTGAGTCAGGGAGGCCGAGCTCGGGGTGGGGGGCCATGCTGCCCCTCCTCCTGCTGAAGGTGTCCCTCCTCCTGCTGCCCCTCCTCCTGTTCCACCTTCTGTCCCATCACACTGTACCTGGGGCTTCTCCTGCTGGCACCAAGGTCATGGTTAAAAAATACATATGACTGTCAACACAGCTGATGTGGAGACTAAAATGTTGTGTTGGAATCCCAGAGCCACAGGCTGGGCTTCCCAGGAGACTCAGAAACCATGACACTTTGAAGCCACCTGCAGGTGGAGGGAAAGGCTTTCTGGGACGATGGGAAGGGTCTTGGAGTGACCTCTTTTCAGAAGAACTGAGACTTTCCTCCCCTTGTTCACAACTGGCCTTGCAGTTCTTGTTTTTGAGTCATTGGTGGAGGGAGGCTGTGGTCTAGATGGAGAATGATTTCAAACGCTGATTCCTGTCTTTCCCTCTGACCCAGGTTCGAAGGTGCTCCCCACGACTGTGAGAAAGAGTATGTGGAACTCCTGGATGGACCTCTGGGGTCTCCATCCCTTGGCAAGATTTGTGAATCCTACACTGAATTCTATTCATCTTCTTCCAACATCATGACCATCAAGTACTCCCGAATACCCAGCCAACCACCGACTCTATTTCACATGGGTTATGATCGTATCACTTATGGACGCTAGGGGCTGGCAGGGGGACTGCTGACGCTCTCTCCCCTACCCACGCCTGGCTGAGTGGCATGTTGGGCAGAGGTTCTACATGTCACTGTAAGATATGGTTGTGCCCAAGTCCTAGTGGACCACCACTGGGTGAGGGAGAGTAAACGGTACCCAGTGATTTTTCCAGAAACATACGTAGGTTCTATCCCATGATTTCTGCATAGCCACTTGTGTGGGGTCGGTAGACCAGATACAATAACTATTTTTGTTATTGTACCTGTCATCTTGATGATGGGGCATGTATTTCTTAGAATACACCATCTTTCTCTTTGTTGATCTTGTTATAATCTCTTTGGCACTTTTTAGTGTATTTATGCAAGATTTGTAGTTTATGTAGTATATAGCATACCAAATGTATAATGCACATATTCTATATATGAATAAGTATGCATATAGGTGAATGCATGTGTGCTTATTTATGTATACATATGTGTGTCTATGTGTGTGTGTGTGTGTGCATGTGTGTGTGTGTGTGTACATATATATAGAGAGAGAGAGAGAGAGAGAAGAAACTCGTGACCCATGGAGTAAGATTATAGTTTCATGCCCTACGAATCATTCAACATACATCACTGTTGAAATGTACGGTGCACATTCTCTATCCTAGAGGCTTATAATTCAGTTGGGGACTGAAAACAACTCACAGAAGAAGTCAAATAGAAAGCAGAAAGCAATGGCCCAGGACACCACCCTCAGGCAGTGGATGGCAGCTGTACACACCGTGAGGTCCTGGGGGGCTCCTCTCCATCTGAGTGATCTCACAAGGCTTCCCAGTGAAGTGGTGCTCAGGCCAGGCCTTTCAGTATGGGTAGGTTTGGAGAGGCCAGAGTAGGATGTGCTGAGCAGGAAGTACCATGTGAGAACACGTGGAGAGTCAACCAAGTGGGGGTGAATTTAGGGACAAGAAAACACAGAGAAAGGGGCTTCCTCCATAGTCCTTCCGAGTCCTTCAGGAATAGAAGGGCTCACACTGGGCCTGCACTGAGCATCTGAACACATTTCAGGCATGTTGCTAGATTGGCTGCCTCTTCCTTCAAGGTGGGTGAGGTCTGTCTGGAGGCTGATGAGAGCTTGACTCATTGTCTTGGTTCTGGATGGGCTCCTTTGGTTCCAGGAAACNTCTTTGGCACTTTTTAGTGTATTTATGCAAGATTTGTAGTTTATGTAGTATATAGCATACCGAATGTATAATACACATATTCTATATATGAATAAGTATGCATATAGGTGAATGCATGTGTGCTTATTTATGTATACATGTGTGTGTCTATGTGTGTGTGTGTGTGCATGTGTGTGTGTGTGTACATATATATATAGAGAGAGAGAGAGAGAGAAGAAACTCGTGACCCATGGAGTAAGATTATAGCTTCATGCCCTACGAATCATTCAACATACATCACTGTTGAAATGTACAGTGCACATTCTCTATCCTAGAGGCTTATAATTCAGTTGGGGACTGAAAACAACTCACAGAAGAAGTCAAATAGAAAGCAGAAAGCAATGGCCCAGGACACCACCCTCAGGCAGTGGATGGCAGCTGTACACACCGTGAGGTCCTGGGGGGCTCCTCTCCAGCTGAGTGATCTCACAAGGCTTCCCAGTGAAGTGGTGCTCAGGCCAGGCCTTTCAGTATGGGTAGGTTTGGAGAGGCCAGAGTAGGATGTGCTGAGCAGGAAGTACCATGTGAGAACACGTGGAGAGTCAACCAAGTGGGGGTGAATTTAGGGACAAGAAAACACAGAGAAAGGGGCTTCCTCCATAGTCCTTCCGAGTCCTTCAGGAATAGAAGAGCTCACACTGGGCCTGCACTGAGCGTCTGAACACATTTCAGGCACGTTGCTAGATTGGCTGCCTCTTCCTTCAAGGTGGGTGAGGTCTGTCTGGGGGCTGATGAGAGCTTGACTCATTGTCTTGGTTCTGGATGGGCTCCTTTGGTTCCAGGAAAC
>NW_007726772.1:333781-335000 GCF_000696425.1 Galeopterus variegatus
GTAGACTGGACACAGCTGAAGAAAGAATCTCTGAGCTTTAGAATATATTAATAGAAACTTCCAAAACTAAAAATCAAAGAGAACAAACACACACAAAAAACAAAATTTTGGGAAGGGCTGTGGGACATCTACAAAAGGTGTAACTCAAATGCATTGGGCCTACCAGAAGGAGAAAAAAAGAAAGGAATAGAAGTAATATTTGAAACAATAATGATTGAGAATTTCTCCCAAATTAATATCAGACACCAAACCACATATCCAGGAAGCTCAGAGAACACCAGGCATGGTATGTGGCAAAAACCCCATTAAACCTAGACCTATCGTTTTCAAACTACAGAAAATCAAAGATAAGGAAAAAATTCTAAAAGTGCCAAAAGGGGGGAAAAAAACCTTACTTACAGAGGAACAAGTAAAAGAATTAAATTCGACTTTTCAGAAACCATGTGAGCAAAAAGAAAGCAGAGTGGAATACTTAGTGCTGAGAAAAGAGAAGCACCTGCCTAAAATTCTACACCCTGTTAAATTTATTCTTCAAATGAAGGAGAAATAAAGATGCTCAGACAAACAAAANGGAATAGAAGAGCTCACACTGGGCCTGCACTGAGCGTCTGAACACATTTCAGGCACGTTGCTAGATTGGCTGCCTCTTCCTTCAAGGTGGGTGAGGTCTGTCTGGGGGCTGATGAGAGCTTGACTCATTGTCTTGGTTCTGGATGGGCTCCTTTGGTTCCAGGAAACTTGGGAGGACCTGAGCAGGTCCACAGTCCTCCCTGACTGTGATCAAGAAAGAGTAGGACCTAGAGCCAGACAGCCTTCCTGAACAACCTGATAGAATCTGCCTCCACCCAGGTAGAAGGAAAGGGCGTCTGGTCCCTGAAACCATACACGAAGTGAGCATCTCTGTGTGTCATTGACTTGTTCCAGAATGTTGGTCTTGGAGCTTGAAAGATCACCTGAAACTCACTGCCATGTTTGGAGAGGAAAAACAAATCCTACAGTTGATTGACTTTTTTGGTCTTTCTGACATTTCAGATGAGGCCCCACTGCAGGTAGGCCTGTCTCCTGGCTTTGGTTCACAGGACACAGCAGCATGGGACTTAATACGAGCAGTTCCAGATCTGTGATACTCCCAGAGGGCCCTGGAGATAAAACAACACAGTGTGACCAGCTGAGTCCTGGCTTCTGGTTAGCATACTGTCCAGTCGAACCCTCGCTGAAA
>NW_007726772.1:336056-337622 GCF_000696425.1 Galeopterus variegatus
AAAAGAATTAAATTCGACTTTTCAGAAACCATGTGAGCAAAAAGAAAGCAGAGTGGAATACTTAGTGCTGAGAAAAGAGAAGCACCTGCCTAAAATTCTACACCCTGTTAAATTTATTCTTCAAATGAAGGAGAAATAAAGATGCTCAGACAAACAAAAACCAAGGAAACTCATTGCCACTAGACCTGCCTTGAGAGAAATGTTCAAAATAGTTCTATAGAGAGAGGGAAAATAACGTAGGTCAAAATTTGCATCTGCATAAAGAGAGAAGAGCATTGAAGAAGGAATATGTGAAGATAAAATAAAAACTTACTCTCCTTATCCTTAATTGATCTAACAGATAACAATTTGTTCAAAATAATAATAGCAATAATTTATTTAATTCCATTTAACCTTCCGTACCCATGGATTCCACATCTATGGATTCAACCAACCACGGTTTAAAAATATGTAAAAAACATAATTAAAAATATAACACTACAACAATACAAATAATACAAATAAAAACTATATTCACACAGTATTTACATTGTGTTAAATATCATATATGATCTACAGATGACTTATACAAAATGATGTGCGTAGGTTATGTGCAATTGCCACACCATTTTATGTAAGGGACTTCACCTTCCATGAGTTTTGCTATTGGCGGGGGGGCNTTTAATTCCATTTAACCTTCCGTACCCATGGATTCCACATCTATGGATTCAACCAACCACGTTTTAAAAATATGTAAAAAACATAATTAAAAATATAACACTAAAACAATACAAATAATACAAATAAAAACTATATTCACACAGTATTTACATTGTGTTAAGTATCATATATGATCTACAGATGACTTATACAAAATGATGTGCGTAGGTTATGTGCAATTGCCACACCACTTTATGTAAGGGACTTCACCTTCCATGAGTTTTGCTATTGGCGGGGGCTTCTGGAACTAATTTCCCCAGGATAATGATAGATGACTGTATGTAAGCTTACGTGTACATCGTATGTGTGTATATGTGTATTATAGATTATGCTTATATGTGAATGAAATAACTAGCACCAATGATACAAGAGACAAAAGAGAAAAAGTACAATTGTTTTGTTATTATAAGGTACTTACACTACCTGTGATGTGATATAGCGTTATTTGAAAGTATACTTGAATTAGTTGTAAATGTATATTGCAAACTCTAGAGCAACGATTTCAAAAAATGAAAAAGTATAAGTGATACGTTTAGAAAGGTAAAAAACTGAAATCATATACAACGCCCAATTAAAACCACGAAAGGCAGAAAAATAGTCTAAGACAAAGATAGAAACAATGAGAAAGGACAGCAAATAAGAAACAGTAACAAGTGTGGTAGATATGAACCCAAATATATCAATAATCACTTTGAACATCAGTGTCCTACATGCACCAATTAAAACATAAAAATTGTCAGAATGGATACAAAAATAAATAAAAGTAAAAGACCCAACCACATGTTGTCTACAAGAAACCCACTTACGTTACAAAGACACATATAGATTAAAAGTAAACACATGCAGAAAAATATACTATGGTAACAA
>NW_007726772.1:338442-339995 GCF_000696425.1 Galeopterus variegatus
CACTGAGGGTTGCGATCCGTTGCCGGACACGGAAAAAGACAAAAGACAAAAATAAAAAAAATAAAATAAATAAAAAATAAAATAAAAGTAAAAGACCCAACCACATGTTGTCTACAAGAAACCCACTTACGTTACAAAGACACATATAGATTAAAAGTAAACACATGCAGAAAAATATACTATGGTAACAATCAAAAGTAAGCCAGGGCTGGCCAGTTAGCTCAGTTGGTTAGAGTGCAGTGTTATAACACCAAGGTCAAGGGTTCACATTCCCATACTGGCCAACCCCCCCAAAAAAGAAAAAGTAAGCCAACATAGCTATATTAATTTTAGACATAACAGACTTCAAAGCAAGTAAAAAAAGGGCATGACATAATTACACAAATGTAAATAGGTATGCACCTACCGATAGAGTGTCAAACTTCACAGGGCAAAAATCGACAGAACTTCAGAAAGAAATAGTTGAATCCACTATCGTAATTTTTTTCATTTCATTTTATTTTATTTATTTATTTTTTATTGAACCATACCTGATTGTACATATCTGTGGGAAACTGTTAAATACCAATACCTGTGTGCAATATGTGATGCTCAAAGCAGGATAATTAGTATATTCAACATCATACAATGTAATCATACTTTGTGGGCCTTTACCAATTTCTTGCTTACCATCCCCCCATCCTTCCCCACTTCTGGTGGTCTCAGGTTCATTCTCTCCTTTTGAAAGTTC
The DNA here is from genome assembly GCF_000696425.1 of Galeopterus variegatus. Lineage (NCBI taxonomy): Eukaryota > Metazoa > Chordata > Mammalia > Dermoptera > Cynocephalidae > Galeopterus > Galeopterus variegatus. The sequence goes on from NW_007726772.1 coordinate 339,173, forward strand.
AATAAATTATTATGATTGTTGTATCTTTATTCTTTCTTTTTTTCTTATTTTTTTTAGCTCCCACTTACGAGTCAGGACATGCGGTATTTCTCTTTCTGCACCTGGCTTATTTCACTTAACATAATTTTCTCTAGGGTCATCCATATTGCTGTGAATGGCAGAATTTCATTCTTTTTTATGGCAGAGTAATAATCCATTGTGTATCCATACCACATTTTCCTCATTCACTTGTTCACCGATGGACATTTAGGTTGGTTCCTGTTCTTATCTGCTGTAAATAGATCTGTGATAAACATGGGAGTGCAGGTATCCCTTTGACATGCTGATTTCCATTCCTTTGGGTAAATACCCAGTAGTGGGACTGCTGGATCATATGACAGTTCTATCTGTACTCGTTTGAGAAAACTCCATACTGTTTTCCATAATGGCTGCACTACTTTACAGTCCCACCAACAGTGTAGGAGGGTTCTTCTTTCTCCATATCCTCTCCAGCATTTGTTATTCTCTGTCTTTTTGATAAAGGCCAATCTAAGTGGCATGAGATGATGTCTCAGTGTGGTTTTGATTTTCATTTCTCTGATGATTAGTGATGTTGAGCATTTTTCCATGTGTTTGTTGGCCATTTGTGTATCTTACTTTGAGAAATACCTATTTAGCTCCTTTGCCCATTTTTAATTGGGTTACTTATTTTTTTACCATTAAGTTGTTTGAGTTCCTTGTATATTTTGGATATTAATCCCTTGTTGGATGCATAGTTTGCAAATATTTTCTTCCATTCTGTAGGTTGTCTTTTCACTCTGTTAATTGTTTCTTTTGCTGTGCA
>NW_007726772.1:341053-341992 GCF_000696425.1 Galeopterus variegatus
TCCATTCTGTAGGTTGTCTTTTCACTCTGTTAATTGTTTCTTTTGCTGTGCAGAAGCTTTTCGGTTTAATATAGTCCCATTTGCTTACTTTTCCTTTTGTTGCCTGTGCTTTTGGGGTCTTATTCATAAAGTCTTTGCCCAGCCCTACTTTGTGAAGTGTATCCCCTATGTTTTCTTTTAGCAGTTTTATAGTTTTCAGGTCTTATAAAAGTCTTTAATTGATTTTGAGTTGATTTTGGTAAATTGTGGGAGGCGCAGTTCTCATTTCATTCTTCTACATATGGATGTCCAGTTCTCACAGCACCACTTTCTGAAGAGACAGTCTTTTCCCCAAATAATGTTCTTGGTGCTTTTGTCAAAGATCGGTTGGTTGTAAGCATTTGGGTTGATTTCTAGGTTCTCTAGTCTGTTCCATTGTCCCAAGTGTTTGTTATTGAGCGCGTTGGTGGTATAGTGGTGAGCATAGCTGCCTTCCAAGTGTCTGTTATTATGGCAGTACCATGCTGTTTTGGCTACTATAGCTTTGTAGTAGAATTCAAAGTTAGGCAGTGTTATGCCTCTGGCTTTATTTATTTGTTTATTTTTTTGCTCAGGATTGCTTTGGTTATTAAGGATCATTTGTTGTTCTGTATGAATGTTAAGATTGTTTTTTCTGTTTCTGTGAAGAATGTTGTTGATATTTTGATGGGGATTGTATTGAATCTGCAGATCACTTTGTGGAATATGGACATTTTCATGATGTTTATTCTTCCAAACCAAAAGCATGGAATGTATTTCCATCTTTTTGTGTCCTCCTTAGTTTCTTTCAACAGTGATTTGTAGTTCTCATCATAGAGACCTTTCACCTCCTTGATTAAATTGATTCCTAGGTATTTTATTTTTTTGGTGACTACTGTAAATGACCTTGCTTTCTTGACTTCTTTTTCTGCTAGTTTGTTA
>NW_007726772.1:342836-344088 GCF_000696425.1 Galeopterus variegatus
CATCATATGGTTTTTGTCCTTGATTTTGTTGATGTGTCTGTATCACATTCATTGACTTGTGTATGTTGAATCATCTTTGCATTCCTGGGATGAATCCCACTTGATTCTGGTGTATAATTTTTTGATGTGATGCTGTATTCTTATTGATAATATTTTGTTGAGGATTTTTAAGCCTATGTTCATCAAAGATATTTGCATATCGTTTTCTTTTTTTGTTGTATCTTTGTCTGGTTATGGTATCAAGGTGATGCCAGCTTCTTTGAATGAATTTGGAAGAATGGTCTCTGTTTCAATTTTTTGGAATAGTTTGAAGAGAATTGGTAGTAATTCCTCTTTAAAGGTTTGGTGGAATTCAGCAGTAAATCTATCTGGTCCTGGGCTTTTCTTTGTTGGGAGACTGATCACCTCTTCAATCTTGTTGCTTATTATTGGTCTGTTCAGGTTTTCTTTGTTTTCTTGGCTCAGTTTTGGTAGTTCGCATGTGTCCAAAAATTTATCCATTTTCTCCTGGTTTTCAAATTTGTTGGTGTACGGTTGTTTATAATAGTCTCTACTGATTCTTTGCATTTCTGTGGTGTTGGTTGTAATGTCTCCTTTTTCATTTCTGATTTTTGCTATCTCAGTATTCTCTCTTCTTTTCTTAGTTAACATAGCTAGTGGTTTGTGTATTTTGTTTTTCTTTTTGAAAAACTAACATTTTGTTTCATTGATCTTTTGTATCATTTTGCAGGTTTCTATTTAATTTACTTCTGCTTTGATTTTAATTATTTCTTTCCATGTACTACTTTTGGGATTAGATTGTTCTTGTTTTTCTAGTTCTTTGAGGTGTGTAGCATTAAGTTGCTTATTTGAAACTGTGGAGTATACTAACATTTATAAAGCAAATGTATTTCATAGGGCCTAGTTTCCAAAGCCCTGTAGTTTCAGCTATAACGTAACTTTTAAAATTACATAAAGAAATGTTAAGCTTGCAAGAGAAGACAGGAAACTCTCCCCAGGCTAAAGTCTCTGTTGTAGACAAAGAATTGTAACACAGCAAAACTGATGTCTCAAGGACAGGTGTCCTTGGAGTGGGTTAACCTACTGATTGGTATGTTAAGAAAGTTGCTTTATTGTTATGTAAACATACTGAGGAAACTGCTGTAAGAAAATACAGTAGTTGCTAAGAACAAGCTTTTGCTGGTGGATTGTTTTAACCTTTTGCAAATTGCATTATGGAATGTCACTTTGTTATTTCACTGATGTTACCAGC
>NW_007726772.1:345713-347543 GCF_000696425.1 Galeopterus variegatus
GGCAGCTCTGGCACTGAGGCAGAGATGCTCAGACATGACTAGGCATGATATAGGAAACCATAAAAAGGTTTTTGACCAGAGTAGTGAGCTGAGAAAAGCAGAAGTCTGTAGGAAACTCAGGGACTCCCTCCTGTCGGTAAAGACAACTTCAGACTGATTCTTGGGCCTGGGGTTAGAGAGCGTGAGAGGGCAACCTTACCAGGAAGGAACGTGCTCCAAAGACCACTGGTGGTTTTCTGCTTCCTCCTTTCCTCTCCTCTTAGGAAATTTTCTTTCTGTCTCCATCAAATTGTAGAAGATCCTCTAGGCATCCTGTGTTTTGTCACTCTCTAGTCACTTTGATAATAAGGGTGTGAGGGTTGATTACCCCCCGCCACTTCCCATAACTGTTTAATGCAATTTCTGTTCACCAGCTCCTAGTAATTTTTCACGACATAAACGGACAGTGAATGGACAGAATCTCCATTCACCAACAAAGCTACAGCATGGCTTTTAAATTAAATAAATACCACCTACCAAAATTCCAGGAAAAGAGATAGGAAAGGGAGATAATAGGTGCTCGAATCCCTGATTATCTCCTTTCTAATGCAGGATCTTGCATGTACTATGTAGAGTGTCCCCTATAAATTCAACAAAAGAGAATTCTTTCTCCATGATGGAGTTTGGATGTAATGTCCTCCCAGAACTCATGGAAATCTGATCCCCAGTGTGGCAGTTTGAGTCATGGGGGCGGATCCCTCATGAGTGGATTAATGCTCTCCCTGGGGGAGGGGGGAGTAATGAGTGAGTTCTTGCTCTATTAGTTCCTTCGAGAGCTGGTAGTTTAAAAGACCCTGGCACCTCCCCTCTCTTGCTTCCTCCACCATGTGATCTGCTTGTACCCACCAGCTGCTGCCACCTTCCACCATGAGTAGAAGCAGNGAACCCCAGTTCAGGGTTAATTTCCTGAGGAGGAATGCCTCTCTCTTGAGGGTTCCTGGAACTTGACCAGGATCCCACAGCTCACCACATGATAGACCAGTTATTCACACCCAGGTCTGCCTACTGCCACAGCCCGGGCTCTTGATGACTTCTCAGCACACTGCTTCAGGGCACTCTGAAGGCCTGTTTGTTGAAAATGGAGATTTATGGTGCAGAGAGGGAGAAGAGGTTGGCCAGGTGGGTTTCCTAGTATTATCACTTATGAGTATCTCATTCTTTATTTATAAGCTTGCTGAGGGTGGAGTCCAAACATTTTATTTATATATATACCGATTATATATATATATGACATATATGTATGTATATATGAGAACTCAGTGTTAGCACTGATTCTAATTAGTTTGTTATAATCACGTTCTGGGCCTCATTCTAAATTAGAGTTTCTCAGCTGGCTGGTTAGCTCACTTGGTTAGAGCATGGTACTAACACCAAGATCAAGGGTTTGGATCCTTGTACCAGCCAGCCACCAAAAAAATAAATAAATAAATTAGGGTTTCTCAATTTTAGCACTACTGGCATTTTGGACAGATAATTCTCTGTTGTGGGAGCTGTCTTGTGCATTGTAGGACGGTTAACAGTATCTGTGGCCTGTACTCATTAGATGTCAGTAGCATCCCTACCTTCAAGTTGTGACAACCAAAAATATCTCCAGACATTGACAAATATTCCCTGAGAGACAAAATCTGCCCCAGTTGAGACCTACTGTTCACTTCTACACGTTTAATACTTCCAAGAACTCCATGGGATAGGTACTGGTCTGATTCCATTTATAGATGAGGGACTTCAAGCTCAGAGGTGCTGAGATCAGAGCCCTTGACCACACAGCCAGGGTTTCTATAACCCATCAAA
>NW_007726772.1:348989-361986 GCF_000696425.1 Galeopterus variegatus
GCTCTATTAGTTCCTTCGAGAGCTGGTAGTTTAAAAGACCCTGGCACCTCCCCTCTCTTGCTTCCTCCACCATGTGATCTGCTTGTACCCACCAGCTGCTGCCACCTTCCACCATGAGTAGAAGCAGGCTGAGGCCTGTGCCAGATGCAGCTGTCCCAGAATCATAACCCAAATAAACCTCTGTTCTTTATAAATTACCCAGTCTCAGGTATTTCTGTTACAGCAGCACAAATGGACTAATACACTCCATTTTCATGTAGCTCTGGATTTGGGGAATTTAACAGATTCTCCTTTGTTTCATCTTTTTCTCCTTATAATCCAAGATATCTGGCCCCAAATTCATTGTCTATGGCAGCACAGAGAGCTTCCTTACATCTCTTACATTGTCACAGTTTTGGTGACAGCACTCACAAAGAATTCAGAAGTAAAAGCTGTGCCCCACCCCAATACATGCATATCCTTCCAATCCAGGTGTTCCCATCCTCCCCAATACACCCCAATCCTTCCAATCCAGGTGTTCCCATCCCTCAGATCAGAAAGCATCTCACTCACATTAACTTTATTTTCCAGCTACTCTGCTTACCCTTCCAGAACCTGCAAAGGGATCAAGTTGAAGTGTAATGCCTTCAAGTTTCTTAATCAACTCAGTACCGTGCATCTTCAATGTAAAATGGTCATGTGCAGAGAAAACGGTAGATTGTCCCAGAGGCACTGGGGCTGCCATCCAGGAGCCAAGTGAGAAACCCATCCTGACCAGGGCAAGGTGGACTTGGGATGAGTTCTTCTACAGAAGGTGCCTTCTCTGTAGAAAGAATATGGCAACAGAAGGTCTCCATTGCTTTTCATGTTCTGTGCTCATGGTCAGCTGACCAGGGCAAACAGCTGAGTGACTAGTACAGTGTCTGTCTGACCCAAATATTCAGACTGCCTGCATTTCTAAGTACCTGTGTGATCATTTATCTATTCATCAAATATTATCATCTGGATGAGTTTATGTAACTCCAGGTAAGTGGTTAGGATGGATATGTACTTAATCCAGAGTGTTTTCTGAAACCTTTAAAAATTCAAATCTAAACCTAAGTTTATTTTCATATATACTTCCTAAAAGATGGTACACACATACACTTACNCTATTCATCAAATATTATCATCTGGATGAGTTTATGTAACTCCCGGTAAGTGATTAGGATGGATATGTACTTAATCCAGAGTGTTTTCTGAAACCTTTAAAAATTCAAATCTAAACCTAAGTTTATTTTCATATATACTTCCTAAAAGATGGTACACACATACACTTACGTGGTTAACTGTGGGTTATTTCTGGATGGTTCAAGGTAATTAATGTGGATTGTAGTTAATATTGCACCATCAATGAGATTGTTATTGAGAAGAGCTAGTAAGACAACATCCTGGCATACTCTTAACCCCATCTCTTTCCAAAGTGTTGGATTTATTCTCAGAGGTAACTTCAGAATCTCTGAGAATTTGGCTCAGTGAAAACATCACACCAGCCCCACTTGGTCTTCTTGAAACACCACACTTAGGTTGTGACTGTCCACACCAAGGAGATGGTAAGAAGTAGGCAAGTATTTAGTCAACTACCACCTCCATCAGAAACCAATGAATCATCGAACGTGGCCTTGGCGACTATCTGGTTTAATGTACTCATTTAACTGATGGGGACGTTGAGTCAGAGAGCCTGGTGACTTACAAAGCTGGTTGACAGCTGAACTGTAAGAGGAGCACTGATCTCATTTGTCATTCAAAGAGCTTTTACCACATTGGATAGTTGATTCTAAGCAACTTTTAGGGTCCAGATAGCTTTTAATTTTTTCAAAGTGGTTTAAGTTTTCAGATGATACTTTGTTATTCACAATTTTATACATGTTTAGGAAGTTATATTGACAGTGGAAATATTACTTTCCTTGTCCCCAAATTTCTAACCTTGTTTCAGTTGAAAAATTGGCCTATTTCTTGGTTTATACTGATTCTTTAGTCAGAATCCACTGATGATTTCAGAACAGTGCTACCTTTTCCAGAATCACCGTCGTAGCCATTACAGCCATTGATCCAATGCTTTGAACTGTTTTTCTCTTAGTTTGTAGCTATGGGCAATGGAGTTATCTGGGAAAATGGGAAAGGGTGGATCCTCCTGCTAATGACTCTCCCTCTGCTTGGAAGGGAGCTATGGTTCTGAAAGAACTCATCCTGAAAAGCCACCGGGAGCTAGAAGGGAACGTGTTCTTGTCCTGGGCAGCTGTAGGTCCCTGTGGACAAGTTCAGTGTCTCCTCAACTCTGTGAAGAGTTTCTGAGGACAGAGTGAGATTAACCAAGGGACATGTGTATACTTCAGATGCAGACAGTAAATGAATGGGTCATGCTTCCTAAATGCTGACTGTGCTGGCTTGAACTCAGTGTCAGCTTTCTGTCTTTTGAAAAAAATCCTCATTTGTTCTTGATGTCCCAAATTGCTGCATCTGATATACATGCCTGGAACTCAGGTTTAACCCAGAAGATACTTGGGAGGCTGAGAGCCCATTTCTCTGTCCAGCTCAGGCTCTGGTCATCCCCCAGCCCCATGGTCCAATGTCTAATGGGCACTTCAGACTTGTACCAAATCACTCAAGATCAAGAAAATGGCCTGGCCATTGTGGGCAAGCCCACAATTCAGAACAGTGACTTGAAGTCATGGACAGTGGTCAGCTGTCTTCTGTCTGGATGTATGGGAAAGAAAGAAGGAAGGAGTTGGGCTGACATGGTTGTCTGTGGACTGTGCTGTGCTTCTGGTATGATGAAGTCAGTGCCAGCCATGAAATACTGGCAGCTGGTAACTGGTTGTGAGTATGGCACAGAGCAGGTGTGAGGGTCATTGATGAGGAGCCAAGAGCTATCACAGGAACTGCACAATAGGCAGGGTCTTATGGCAGTGTGTGTGTGTGTGTGTGTGTGTGTGTGTGTGTGTGTGTGTTTAGAGAAGGCAGTGTGCAGGGAAAGCCTAGCCAACTTCTGGCTTCAAGTCTTTTCCTCCTATGAGATTCCATTTTTATATCTCACAGCACACGTGGAAGGGCCAGCTCTCCTCAGCCATCTTCGTTGTTGATGGCCAAATATCTGTAAAAAACAAGAGCATAACTCTTGGTAATGTCTTGCTGCCTTAGTTGTTGTCTTCTAGACCTGCCACCTTGGGGCACAGGCAGGGCCTTAAGGGACGTAGCAATAGCTGACTCCAGAGACCTTGGGCACCTCCTCCTGACATCCCAAGGGAATTGTGCCTGCTACAGCTGTGATGGGAGGGTGTGGATCACCAGGCTGCATTGAAGAGGAGAGTAGCAAAGAGATAAGGCTGGAATGGGCTGGCTCTGCCTTCCAAGGTGGAAGCTGTATGCCTAGATGGGAAGTGGGAGCATGGAACAGATCTCTGACTTTTAGGCTTGGGCAACCTCCTCCTTGAATAGTGTTCTTTTCCACATCTGGACCACAGGCTGGTCCCAGCTCCAAGGACTTTATGGTAGATTGATTGCAATAATGATTCCAACTGCACCTGCCTCCCTGTGTTCCTGCCCTTTTCAATATGGCCTCTCATTAAGACACGAAGTCCATTTTACCCACCCTGGCATCTCGGCTAGCCTTGTGTCTTGCTTTGGCCAACAGTAGGCAGCACAAGTGATATTGTGCCAGTTCTGAGTCTTGGCCTTATGTGGCCTTGCAAACTTCCACTCACTCTGTTGGGCCCTGCAATGGCCCTGTGAATAAGCCTGGGCTAGCCTACTGGAGGAGGGAAACATGTGGCCCACTCACACCCCATGACCCAGGTGACAGTTGTCAGCCCCCAGGAGGAGAGCTGCCTAACTGACCTGTAGCTGACCATAGACACATGAGAAACCCAGGTGAGATCAGGAGAACCACCCAGCTGAACTCAGCCTAAATTGCCGTCTGTTTTGTGTTGCTATAACAGAATACCTGCGACTAGATAATTTATAAAGAACAGAGGTTTATTTGGCTTATGATTCTAGGACAGCTGCATCTGGCACGGGCCTCAGGCTGCTTCTACTTATGGTGGAAAGTGGCAGGCAGTGAGTGGATATAAGTAGATCACGTGGCAAGAGGAAGCAAGGGCGGGGGAAGTGCCAGGGTCTTTTAAATAATCAGCTTTTGCTGGAACTAAGAGAGTGAGATCTCACTCACTACCCCCATCCCCCAGGGAGAGAATTAATGAGGGATCCGACCCCCTGACTCAAACAGCTCCCAACACTGCCACACTGGGGATCAGATTTCCACACGAGTTCTGGGAGGACAATTACATCCAAACTCCATCACTGACCCACAGAATTATAAGCTAAATTAATAATTGCTGTTTTAAGCCACTGAATTAGGGGATGATTTGTTTCACAAAAATCGCTAACTGATGAAAGCCCAATGGGAGTAGGTGAAAAGACCTGCTGGTAAGAGTGGGCGTGAACCGCCAAGAGTTGCCTGAACCCAGGAAGCCTCAGCAGCGAGGTCTTGCCTGGAGGACCCCCTGGAGACTGGGCAGAGGAAGCCAAGGTCCCAAAAGGAGACGGGATGAGAAGGAGCCTGGGGCACAGGTGTCATAAGGACCAGGACACTTAGTTACCCTGAGGAATAAATACAACTTTAATAATGGTAAGCATCAGCTTTGCACATGTACTCTTTCCAGACACTTTCTTCTTCTAGGCCGTAGGCATCGGTCACATCACTGGGGTGGGGTCCCCGTGATATCAAATCCTGCTTCATTAGCATTAGGTCTCCAGGGAATTCAGCCAAGCGAAACACATTTCGGTTCGTTAGGCCTGTGATGGACCGTTCCAGTTTCTTCGTGGGGAGGAATGGCTTGCAATCTTTTGGATGGTGAGCTAAACATTTTTTGGGTTGTTCTGACTTGAAAACTACGTTCATTTTTATCTCTCGTCTTTCTGTGTTTCTGTGCTCTGCCTCCTCTTTCTCCCCTTGCTTAACATTGTCACGATAATCATTGTCACAGTCGTCCTCCTTTTCCCTGGCCTTGCCTTTTGCTCCAGACAGGAAAGAAGTTCTCCTGAGCCTTTCGACATTGGGTAAAAGCTGCTTATTCCCCAGGGCTCGAGCAAGCTGCATCCTTTCTACGTGTCTGCTGACGTTGATCTTCTCTCGTTGTGGCATTTTAAACTCCTCTGGGAGCACAATCACCTTGGCTGTCCATATTTTTTCTAGGGGCCCGCAGGTAGAACATTGACAGGAATGGTCTTTTTTATATTCCATTGCCCGTTTGTAGTCTGGAGACAGCAATTGAAGTTCCTTGAGCATTTTTCGTTCTTCCTCTTGCTTATGAGACAAAAACCTTCTTGCTGCTATGGTGTGAATGCCACCTAGACGCTGACCATGGGAAGGGATTGTTATGATCTCAATGGCACAGAGGTAGGTGGCTCCCGCAGAAATAATCAGCTAGTGGCTGGTTCTCCCTCCACTGCTGAGGGCGTCTGAGGCCCCTGTGTAGTGGCAAAGAGGGTGGACCCTTGGGGTCAGGCAAGCCTGAGTTCAAGTCCTGACTCTCCCCTTGCCTACCGTGAATTCAAAATAATTTTACTGAATGATGGGGTCACTGTGAGGCCTCAACAAGAAAACGTACATGAAAGCAAACAGTGCAAGGAAGAAGTAGCTCAAGAAATGACAGTTTTCATCATTTATTATCATTTATGGTTATATTTCTAATTGGGACTTTTAAATAAGAGTACTTTGCTATGCAAGTGTGGAAGCCATTGGTAGATTCAGCCAACTTGAGTCTACTGTTTGGGAGACTTCACTGTTGCCAATGGCTTTTGAACCTTTGGCTCCCTCCAGCTAAACTGGCTGGCTTCAGTGGGGCCCCTCTGTGTGTAAACTTCAGGGCACTTACTAGGATCTCTTTTTCCAAGGGCGAGTATTTCCCAAGGGCAATGCGTGGATCCGATTTGTAGAATTTGGTCCATATCCTGGAAGGCAGAGAGGCAGATATATTAGAACTCCAGAAAGGGCCTCTTGCAGTGGAAAACCTCACAAAGGGTGATTCTACATTAGCCAGGCTGAGGTCACCATGAACAGGGGTTTCTGTAGCGATCTGGGGGGCTCCTCCACTCAGACTTGTTCTGATAAGAGTGGACAGGTCACACTCACCCCAACGGAGAAGCAGAACATGAATCTTCTTGGCAACACAGGGAATCCTCGTTCTGAAAGGAATAGCTGGTATTGCATATTCTGACTGACTTTCCATTCTTACTTGACTTCCCCTCTGCAATCTTCCTTTCTTGGGCCCTTGGCTCTCTAGCCCTCTGTTTTCTGATCCTCTGACAGCAATTCTCCCATTCGCTGATCATACTCTGGCAACAGGCAAGGATGGGAGGTGTTAATGCCTGGAGTTTGTTTCTAAGACAAGTTAATGGGAGCCCAAGGGACAGTCACAGATTTCTTGCACCATAATTGGCCTACATAATTGATGCTATTATGAGGTCATAGTTTAAAGCATCAAATGGTCCCCTAGGTGAAATGGACACACACTGCCATGCTCCTGGCATGTTGGAGCCCAGAGCAGAAGAAGAGAATGGCCGGAGAATGTGGCTGAGAGGTAACTCAACCATACCACTGCCACTGACGAGCCCACAGAGACTGCTCAGTCCTTACACACTGAAGATTCAGCCAGGTAAAGTCTCTCTGTCTGGTATTTGCTTGCCTCTCCAACCTTAGCTCTTCAAGCTTGATCAATGCCACTCTACCCATGGTTCTTGGAACAAGCATCTAGGCTACTGTTCATGTCCCCCAATGTCTCAAATACCTCTCTGTCCTTTGGCAACTTGCTTGTGTCTCAGGGCCCAGCTTGATATCTGCCTCCTCTGAAGATCTCCTTACAGAATAAATCCCCTCTTTGTCCATATTCTCCCAGCATTTCCTATATCATGCTATGGCACTTTGTCACATATTGACTTGAGAGCCTATTGCCAGAGTATGACCAGAGTAGAGGTCTAAGTCTGTCTCTCCTTCTGCTTGAAAGCAGCATCTACAACAGCATCTCAGTCTTCTTTGTGGTATGGGCAAACACTTAGCTTACTGATTCAGTAAACAATTGTCTTGGGTCCCTGGTCAAAGGTGGGGACAAGAATGTTGCTGGTGGGAATGGCTATTGCCACAGCCCCCATGGAAGGTAATTTGGCAATACATATCAATAATTACAAATGCACTTACCCTTTGACTCAATAACATGAACAAAATAAAATATGCACGAGATTAGTCACTGCAGTCTTCTCTGAGGTGGCAAACATAATGGGCAAACTCAAATGTCCATTAATAGGGAATTGGTCAGAAAATTTTGGTTATCCACACAATGGAATACTATATAGGAGGATAGGACTATAGAAGTAATAAAGATTAAAGAAGGAAGACTTTTATTTATATAAAAATATCTGTAAGGAGCTTCAGGCAGCCACTGCCCAGCAGAAAGCAAGAGCATGCCCAGAGTCTGAGGCAGGAGACAAGGACAGCACCCTCTACCCAGCAGAAGGCAGTAGCACGCTGAAAACATCACTTCCATGTGGGAGGTCCACAACAGCCACTGCCACAGCCACTGCTACTTCACGAGCAGTTCACCAGCACAGTAGCAACCACAGCCACTGTGCAGACAGCTCGCCACCCACTTCACTGCATTGACACAAGGAGAGTCACCAGCAGAGACCAGAAAAAGAAGAGAAAGTCTCTCTTCTAAAAGCCCACTCTGGAGTAATAGGAGATGCAATTGCTCTACCAGATGACCAAACATCAATGTAAAGATACTGGAAATATGAAAAACCAGAAAATATAACATCACCAAAGGAATACTGAAGTACCAGATCCTATAAAACAGGAAACCCTTGAAATGACTGAAAGGAATTCTGAGCAACAAAAATAAACTCAATGAGATATGAAAAGACTCAGACAACATAATGAAATGAGAAAAAAAATACAGGATAGGAAGGAGGAAATTTACAAAGGAATTAATACCTTAGAAAAGAGTGTAGCAGAACTCATGGAACTGACGAATTCATTCAATGAAATAAAAAACACAACCAAAAGCTTAAGCAGCAAGGCTAGATCAAGTAAAAGAATTTCTGGTCTTGAAGATAGTCTTTTTGAAATAACTCAGGTGGACAAAAAAATACATAAATAAAGGAAAAAATGATTTTTTAAAATTAAGAAAATCTAAAAGTGAGCAGACAACCTTAAGCACACAAACATCTGAATCATGGGTGTTCCAGAAAGGGAGGAGAAAGGAAAAGGCATTGAAAACCTATTCAATGAAATAATAATGGAAAAGTTCCCAGATATAGGGACAGACACAGACTTTCAGATCCAGGAGACTCAAAGATCCCCAAACAGATTCAATTCAAAAAAATCCTCTGAGACACATTATAGTCAAACTGGCAAAACTCAAAGTCAAAGAGAGAATCCTGAAACCAGCAAGAGAAAAGTGTCAAGTCACCCACACGGAAGCCCCTATCACACTAACAGCAGACTTCTCAAAAGAAATTCTACAGGCCAGAAGAAAATGGGATGGTAAATTCAAAACACAAAGAAAAAAACTGCCAGACAAGAATACTATAACCAGTATATCCTTCAGAAATGAGGGAGAAATAGTGTATTTCCCAGACAACAACAACTGCAGGAGTTCACCACCACAAACCAGCCCTGCAAGAAATCCTCAAAGGAGTCCCGCATCTGGAATCTGAAAAACAATGATCACTACCACAAATACACAAGAAAGAACAAACTCATTGGTAGAACAAAATGTAAATGAGAAAGAGAAAGAAACTAAATCTTACCGCCTCAAAAAAACAACATATATCAAAGATAAACAATAAAAGGGGAAGAAAGGAATCAAAGATATTTAAAACATCCAAACAAAAATTGATAAAATCCAAAGAGTAAGACATTACCTTTCAGTAACAACCCTAAATGTAAGTGGATTAAAGACACAGACTGACAGATTAGATTTAAAGCTAGACCCAACTATAAGCTGTCTTCAAGAGATCCACCTCACTTGTAAAGACACATACAGGCTAATAGTAAAGGGATGGGAAAAGATATGCCACACGAATGGAAACAAAAAATGAGCAGGATTACTATTCTTACATCAGACAAAATAGTCTTTAAGCCAAAAACCATAAAAAGAGGCAAAGAAGGCCAGTATATAACAATAAAGGGATCTACCCAGCAGGAAGACATAACAATCATAAATATACATGCACCCAACAACAGAACACCCAGATATATAAAGTAAACACTGTTAGACCTAAGGAAAAAGATAGGCCCAAATATGATAATACTTGGGGACCTGAACACCCCTCTCTCAACATTGGACAGATCATCGAGGCAACAAATCAACAGAAAGACACAGGACTTAAACCACACTTTAGACCAATTTGGCTAGGCAGATATCTACAGAACATTTCATCCAACAACCACAGAATGTACATTCTTCTCACATGCATGTGCAATGTTCCCCAGGGCAGACCACATGTTAGGTCACAAATCAAGTCTTAACAAAATTTAAAAGAGCAAAATCATTCCAAGTATCTTTTAAAACCACAATGGATTAAAACTAGAAATCAATAACAAATGAAACTCTGGAAACTATACAAACATGTGGAAATTAAAGAATATGCTCCTGAATTAGCCATGGTTCCAAGAAGAAATGAAATAGGAAATCAAAAAATTTCTTGAAACTAATGAAAATAAAGTCATACCAAACCTGAAGGAAGCTGCAAAAGCAGTACTAAGAGGGAAGTTTATTGCAATAAATGCTTACATCAAAAGAATAGAAGAATTTCAAATAGACAACTTAGGGCTATACCTCAAAGAACTAGAAAAACAGGAACAATCCAATCCCCAAATTAGTAGATGGAAAGTAATAATTAAGATCAGAGCAGAACTAAATGAAAGAGATACAAAAAAGTGATGCAAAAGATCAATGAAACAAAAAGCTGTTTTTATTAAGAAGGTAAAAAAAATAGACATGCCATTAGCTACACTAACTAAAAAAAGAAGAGAGAAGACCCAAATAACAAAAGTCAGAAATGAAAAAGAAAACATTACAATCAATACCACAGACATACAAAGAATCATTAGACACTATTATAAACAACTGTACACCAAGAAATTTGAAAACCAGGGGAAAATGTATAAATTTCTGGACACATACAAACTATCAAGACTGAACCAAGGGCCGGCCCGGTGGCGCACTGGATAGTGCGCCGCTTGGGAAGCGCGGCGGCGCTCCCGCCCGAGGGTTCGGATCCCACATACAGACCGGTTCCCGCTCACTGGCTGAGCGAGGTGCGGGGGCAACACCGAGGGTTGCGATCCATTGCCGGACACGGAAAAAAAACAAAAAACAAAAAAAAAAAAAAAAAAAAGACTGAACCAAGAAGAAATAGAAAACCTGAACAGACCAATAACAAGCAATGAGATTGAAGTAATAATCAGAAGTCTCCCAACAAAGAAAAGCCCAGTACTGGATGGCTTTACTGCTGAATTCTACCAAATTTTTAAGGAGGAATTAATACCAGTTCTCTTCAAACTATTCCAAAAAATTGAAACAGAGACCATTCTCCCAAACTCATTCTGTGAGGTCAAGATCACCCTGATACCAAAACCAGACAAAGATAAAACATAAAAGAAAACTACAGGCCAATATCTCTGATGAACAAACATGCAAAAATCCTCAACAAAATACTAGCAATAAGAATACATCAAAACATCAAAAAAAATTATACACCACAATAAAGTGGTATTCATCCCATGGATGCAAGGATGGTTCAACATATGCAAGTCAATAAATGTGATACACAACATCAGCAAAATCAAGAACAAAAACCATATGATTATCTCACTAGATGCAGAGAAAGCATTTGACAAAATTCAACATCACTTCATGATAGATTCTCAGCAAATTAGGTATAGAAGGAAACACAACAAAAAACATAATAAAAGCCATATATGACAAACCCACTGCCAATATCATACTGAATGGGAAAAGTTGAAAGCTTTTTTTTTTTAGAGCAGGAAGAAGAGAAAGATGCCCACTCTCACCACTCCTATTTAACATAGTATTGGAAGTACTAGTAGCCAGAGCAATCAGGCAAGATAAAAAATAACGGGCATCCAGACTGGAAAAGACAAAGTCAAATTGTCCCTGTTTGCAGATGACATGATCCTATATATAGAAAAAACTAAAACTTTTTAAAAACCTTTAGAGCTGATGAATAATTTCAGTAAAGTTGCAGGATACAAATCAACATACAAAAATCAGTAATATTTTAATATTCCAATAACAAACTGGTAGAAAATAAGTCAAGAAAGCAGGGCCATTTACAATAGTCATCAAAAAAATAAAATACCTGGGAATTAATTTAACCAAGGAGGTGAAAGACCTCTACAATAAGGATTACAAATCACTGGTGAAAGAAATTCAACAGGACACAAAAAGATGGAAAGACATTCCATGCTTTTGGATTGGAAGAATTAACATTGTGAAAATGTCCATACTACCCAAAGTGATCTATAGATTCAATGCAATCCCTATCAAAATACCAATGACATTCTTCACAGAAATAGAAAAAACAATCTTAACATTTGTATGGAACAACAAAAGACCATGAATAGCCAAAGCAATCCTGGGGGGGGGGGCAGAAAAAAGTAAAGCTGGAGGCATTACACTACCTGACTTCGAATTATACTAAAAAGCTATAGTAACCAAAACAGCATGGTACTGACATAATAACAGACACTTCAACCAGTGGAACGGAGTAGAGAAACCAGAAATCAACCCACGTACTTACACACAACTGATATTTAACAAGGGCAATAGGAGCATACATTAGGGAAAGGACAACCTCTTCAGAAAGTGGTGCTGGGAAAACTGGGCATTCATATTAGAAAAAGGAAACTAGACTGTACCTCTTACCATACACCAGAATCAACTTCACATTGATTAAAGACTTACATATAATACCCAAAACTATAAAACTGCTAAAAGAAAACATAGGGGAAACACTTCAGGAAGTAGGACTGAGCAAAAGACTTTATGAATAAGACCCCAAATCACAGGAAACAAAAGTTAAAATAAACAGATGGGATTATGTCAAACTAAAAAGCTCTGCACAGCAGAAGAAACAACTAACAGAGGGAAAAGACCCCCTACAGAATGGTAGAAAATACTTGCAAATTATGTATCCAACAAAGAATTAATATTCAGAATAAACAAGGAACTCAAACAACTTAACAGTAGAAAAACAAGTAACCTGATTAAAAAATGGGCAAAGGAGCTAAATAGGCATTTCTTAAAGGAACATATATAAATGGCCAACGAACACAAGAAAAAATGCTCAACATCACTCAGCATCCAGGAAGTGAAAATCAAAACCACATTATGATATCATCTCACACTGGTTAGATTGGCTATTATCAAAAAGACAGAATAACAAATGCTGGCAGGGATATGGAGAAAGGGGAACCCTCCTACACTGCTGGTGGGACTGTAAATTATTGTAGCCATTATGGAAAACCATATGGAAGTTCCACAAACAACCACCCTAGATAGATAGAACTGCCATATGATCCAGCAATCCTGCTGCTGGGTGTGTACAAAAGGGAATGGAAATAATCATGTCAAAGGGACACCTGCCCTTGATGTTTATTGCAGTTCTCTTTACAATAGCTGAGAGTTGAAACCAACCTAAATGTCCATCGATGGATGACTAGGCAAGGAAAATGTGGTATATACACACAATGAAATACTACTCTGCCATAAAGAGAAATGAAATTCTGCCATTCACAGCAACATGGATGAAATTAGAGAAAATTATGTTAAGTGAAATAAGCCAGGTGCAGAAAGAGAAATACCGCATGTCCTGACTCTTCGTGGGAGATGTAGGGAAAAAAAACAAAGGAAGGAAGGAAGGAAGGAAGGAAGGAAGGAAGGAAGGGAGGGAGGGA